>NC_057800.1:258632891-258906855 GCF_018294505.1 Triticum aestivum | reverse complement strand
ACGAGCACATTAACACCCCTCTCTCTTCTAAAGTCCAGACCCCAATATAGGTCTCTATCACTTTGTCTCTTTGGCATGCACACATCTCTTCCTCCACTCTCTAGCTAGGTCTCCCGGCATCTCTCTTTCCCAAGCACACACACTATGTAGAGTGTATATTTCCCATACACACAAAATGTCGCCCCAAACGTCTATCTCCCTAGTTATGTGGTTCTCGCACACTCACCTCACACACCACCCCACTGCAAAACAAGCACACTTGTTCTCCTTCTGCACCACTCTCCTCTTTCTATCTCTCCCACATGCGGACCCGCCCCAGCTCCTCCCTGTATACATATATGTTGTGACTCTTTCCATAGCTCCCTAATGTATCATAGTTCTCGATCTCGCACATTGTTATCTACACCATCTATTCTAGATCTCTCATGAAGTCCCTATCACACACACGATGACTCGCTTCCCTTGCGTCTCCATACATAGGCCAATTTCAAACAATATCAACATTGTCTCCCTATCTATATGCCATTTATGGACACAAATGCCGCCTCTCTCGCCCCCTCTCTTCCTCTCTCTCTCTCTGTCGCTAGCTCTCTCTCCCTCTCTCCCTCTCTCGCTCTCACACCCCTCTCCCACACACAATCGATGTCTCTTCCAAATAGTCTGCTCCCCCGCCCGCACCCATGCTATCCCGCTACTACACATGTCACACCATTCCCCCTTCCCTTATACTAGGTTTACATCATTAGTGGTCTCTCTACTCCACATAAACACACTCCCTATCACACACAAACGCGCGCACAAACAACCATTAATTTGGATCCTCATCTCTCCCCATGTTCGCATGTGTATCTCGCACACTCACTCTCTAATTTTTTATATGTGTCTCCATGTTACACAACACAAAGCCCCATGTGTACATGTCTCTCTCTATCCTCCACACACATAGACACAAAGAATCTATTATCATTGCCTCAGTCTCTAGACATATCACACACGCTCTCTCTCTCTCTCTCTCTCTCTCGCAAACACGCTCAATAAGGGTTTCCCCGTGAATAACTTACCATCTATTCATCAACAGTCATGGTAGTACGGCGAACACGAGACGTGAAAAAGAATAAATCTACACGTGCTTAGACCACCTAGTATGACTACTAGGACTAGAGCAAGCCAAAAAGTGCGCCGCCGTCACCCCCTCCTTATCGGCGACAGGAAAACCTTTGTTTTACACAGTCGAGAAGTCATTGTGCTAAGGCCTTACATGCTGAGGCACTGAATAGAATGTAGATGCTAGTTTACAAAAACAAGTATAGATAATACGTTTGTATCTCCATACTTATATTTCTTCTCTTATAAAAAACCGAGTTGGTGATGATGGTACGCGTGCCATCTTGCAATATAGACCGTCCGATCTATATCTGACTGATGGAATTAAACTAAAAGATACCCGCACCCCTCTCCACATTTGCAGACAAGGCCTTCCCTCATTCATCCTTATCTCCAACAACCTCATTGTTGAGCAATTAAGAAAGGAAGCCTCTGGAACAAACTGTCCTGGTAGCCACTGCCGGCGTCGTCAATCCCCATGCCTCCGCCCAGCCCGACCACCAATCACCACCACGCCCCACTCCTCTTCACCTTATATCCTATTTCTCGAGATATCATTAGGTTTTACACATGGTATTACTCCCGCATGGGTCAATCACAACGAGTGTTTTCATAAAAAATGCATCTTGATGTTCCGTGCAATGGACAGATCTTGCTAGTACTCCTATAGAAGACTAAGTTGGTGATGATGGTGTGTCTGCCATCCATCGTTTGTGACCATTAGATCTACATCTAACCACTATGAGGTAAGTTGTTGCCTTTTATTACAAACATCCCACTTGTCTACCAATTTGCAGAAAACCCATAATTAGTATCTTAAAACCAACCACATCCCTCCCTGACCTCACCAAAACAGCCCAAGGAATATATTCTAATTGAAACATAATATATCTCTAGTGATATATGTATATAAAAATTAGAGTATTTTGTATCAAGTTCGTGAATAAGTATTATTCTAATTATGATTCATTGCAACACACATGAACATTGCTAGTATTTCCAACCATGCAATTTTTTTCGCTAGTATTCCATAGTTTCGAGTTTTCCATCAAGATATTAGTCACTCATGGTTGATATTTACTTTCAATCATGTACACATATGAACTATGTAACTATCCTTGCTTATTGGGTTCCAAAGCTTAACTTTAACTCCTACTTACAATATGTAGAGTACTTAACAAAAAACTACCACTTTGAACCAGCCCTAGGAAGAATCTATTATACAAAAAATAGCAAAAACATACCAAAATTTCTTAATCCACGCCAAAAACTACTACCTATCGATTAGGTTAGTTTAAACCCATTTATGACAGGGTTGGCCCACACTCCGTGCTGGCGAGGCAACTTAAACCAACACATTTTGTTTGACCTTTGACATGAGGGACCCACATCTGACCTTCTATCCTGTTATTCCCCCTAAAATCATTATTTTTCCTGAACATTACTTCAAACAGTACTGATGCATGTTCGTCGGTGGCGCCGGTGATGAGCGAGTTGGCCGCCGCTCCACTGGACGGGCCGGACGCCGCGCTGGCCTCCGCACGGGTTGGCTGGCTGTCCCGAGCGTGACTCACGAGCGAGCAAGCCGCTGCCCGGGCCTTCGCTCGAGCCAAATGGCTGGCCTTAGCGCGACGCGCACGAGCAAGCCACCGCGCCGCCGTGCCAATCTAGCTATCAAACCTTGCAGACAAGCAGCTGGACGGAGCTATCTTGGCTAGCTAGCGGCTGCGAGCGCCGGACGGAGCTGGCATCCGGGCTGCCGCAAGATGGGCTCCGCACCGCTGGCGGTTTTGACTTCGCCTTCTGCCGACGGCGGTAGCTGCGTCCCATGGCAGAGGATGACTAGGTGGGCGGGCCGGAGGTAGGAGGTCACTCGGGGATTTTTTTGCATACTAACATGTAGGTCCCACAAGTCATAACGGCCGGTCAAATAGAAGGCATTGACTTAATGGGCGACATGGGCCCTATTTGGATACTCTAAGTCAGAGGTTAGATTCTAACCCTGAACTAACTCTAACCAAAGTGGTGATGGGATGGCAGGGTTAGATTGACAACAAATGTATCCAAACAGGGCCATGGGTTGAAACGTACCTACAACGGCACTTTGTAGAGTAGTCGTTTCTTGGTAGGGCTAGTTGGTAAGAGCATGTACAATAGTTGATAAGGTAGTCTTATCTTAAGTCTGCCATGTATGTAAGTGGTAGTAGTTTCTTGGCATTATTAGTGGTTTCTTGCATTATTAGGGGTTTCTTGTAAGGAACTACGTACTACTAGCGACAAAAGGCGATTCTAGCTTGCGTTGTACTCCAACGAGTACTACTAGTGGTCGCGGGAGTGTATACCTCGTTTTGTGGGTTCGGTCCTGGCCGAACACATGGTGGCCTTTTTTAAAATATTAACTTCGCTGTGAGCCAATATTTTACATGGGTTGATTGAGTTTTGAAGTCAAACGGACGTGTGGCACCACAATCTAGGTGCACTGGATAGCCTAGCCACGTGAACGGGTTTTCCTTCCCAGCATCTCGTGGCTCGCGTGCTTGCCCTAGCCACACCTCGCTTGCAGCTTCCTCATCAGCTAGTACTAGCATATTTAAACTAGCGCCTCCCAATTAAGCCCGAGGAGCCAGAAAAGCCTGGCGGGGCACTGGGAACTGTGCAATATGGCTCTGTACGTAAAGTGCTCTACTACTACTCTGTAGCTTGTGGCATTGCACGCATGGACTTCACTCCATTATTGGCTCTACTATAAAAGAAATTCCTCTTGACGTGTTTTTTTGAAACGGAGGCAAAAGGTTTGCTTCATATCATTCATAAAGAAGGAACTACTAACAAAGTTCGACGAGATCCATTACACCTCCACAAATGGAAGCGAAAAGCCTAGTCTCGCTATATCAAATAACTTAAATGTTCTGCGCCCACAGTAACCATCGCTGATAAACAGGCTGCTAGTGTGTGCATGAGAGGAGCGGCTGAGTAGGCCAGCTAGGTGAGAGGAGCGGCTGAATAGAGCACCGAGAGTACCCACTAGGCCACTACGCAGGTGTACTTTCCCTGCATTGATAGTACAGTGATGGTTCTAGAGAACAGTACGTAGTACTCTCCACTTCGAACCGTTGCTCCTTGGCCCTGAGATTCAAGAGTTCAAAACTGGTGCACTATACTAGAAGTACAGTACATCGCATTACTAGTTGAGAAAGTAGTACTAGTACTGCTGCAGTACGAGTGCGTACTCCTCCATCACATAATGTAAGACGTTTTTTGACACTAGTTAGCGTGTACAAAAAATAGCACAAACATACCCAAAATTTCTTAATCCACGCCAAAAACTACTATCTTGTTTCAAAAATTTCTTACTAGTGCTATTATTAACAGTATAATGCAATCCCATATCATCCCATAATGCTAGTACTAGTAGTAAATAATAGCCTCACCCCTTCGCTAAGGAATGATCTACAGTTGGAAGGGACGAGGCCTTGCGGTTACTACGCTCTTATCTCCTGGCCAGTTCCCCTCCCCCTGAAGAGAAGGCAGTTCATCGCTGCTCCCATGGATTCGTCGGACGGTTCTCCTCCTCATCGGGGCTGGGAGACCTTGGACGATGATCCTCTGGGAGAAATCACACGCCGCTCCGACGTCCTCACTGCCGCAAGACTCGGTGCTTCCTACACCAACTTTTTCAAGATGGTGCTTAAAACAGCTTGGGAAAAGGCCATGCTTGTTGGTCTTCCATGCGTCCTCGAAGAGAAGGTTCTTCTATGGGACAATCCTTCGAACAGTCCACCGCTCCCTGGCCATGGTTGCACATTGACTCCGCTAGAGTTGCCGACGTTGAGAGGTAGTCAGATATTGTCCAATGAGCAGGTCAGTAATGGAGTTTGATTATGTAGTACCTAGTTATTCCATTTCCATCCCATAATTCCTCCGTTGCCCACCGTCTTATATATAGGTCTGGGTCGGTGCCAACAAAGATTGGCTTGCATACCTCCGGCCGGATACCACCATCATTTTGCAGAACATCGACAACAGTGCGGCTGTTCGGGTAGACCCCTTCTCCACCATTGGGATTGGCCTTCCGAACTGGCTGGGCTTGAATATGTATGATGATGCCTACATGAGATTGAAGAAGATAGCAATTGCGGACCTGCCGACAAAGCAACGCGGCTACGACGATTACTGTCTCATCGCGGTGTTCGACATAAGGATTGCCATCAATGCAAGAGGCAATAACGGCAGAGGCTGGTGCATGTTGGCGGCAGATTTGTACCCCTACACGTTTGAAGACGCCGTGTGCCATTTAGGCCACATCTTCGCGGTGACAAGCCAGGGGACTTGTTTCATCTGGTTGCCATCCTACGGCATGGGAGATTACAAACAGAATGCACAAACCATCATTTGCATCCCTAACAGTACTCCATTATTTTGCAGGGACCAGTCATCCCGTGATCAAAATAAGATCACCGATCCTGGATGTGCATTTGCATCCGCAATTCGGTTGAACCTGGAACCTCGTAGCTGACTTTGGCATATTGGGATCAACTATATTAGTAGTCGTTACCCATGGTACCACTGATGTGCAACATGGTAACACAATCTACCATGATTGGGCCGTCTCGCATTCTCGCAAGTGACCCAAGTATTCCATTTTTAACCCTCTCGCATTCTCTTTCATTGTTGTACTAGTACTCTACTTACATACTAGTAGGAGTACTTTTTACCTTGGAGGACGCATATAGCTAGCTAGGCCCTTGAAGACTTGAACCCACTAGCTGCCTCCATTTTTGTTTTTCCATGTCTTATTATCTCATCCATGTAGCCAAGAGTGGCCATATATAATAAGCCGATTATTTTACTTCCTCTATACCGGAGTAGTACTATTTGCTGCACAGTATTACCGACTGCCATATTTGAGCACAACATTATTATGCATGGACCTTGACTATGCACGTCACCATGTGTCCAGATCTGAGATGCCGCGTGTACCAGATGAACGATGCCGAGTTCGACCCCCGTGCTGCTACGTGGGTGCCGAGGAACACTCTTGGAGAGTACTCACTTTTCATTGGGGACAACTACCCCATTGTGAAGTGGATGACACCATCCATGCATGACACGGAATGCCATCCGTTCATGAACTATGGTTTTGTCTTCAGTGCGCACCGCCAGATGAACGACATGTTGGGACACGCTATCCCTGATTTATGCCGCTTCAGCTTGGATGAATCTACATCGCGTGGAACCGGACTACAAAGCTGCGACAATGATTCTCGTTGCCCACCGCTATGGATCGTGCCATCCATGAAGAACACCTGGGACCGAAACCTGGAGGAGGACATGTAGCCCATCTATAACTTGTAAGTGGAGTACGGTAAATTCTGAATGGTGGCGCTATGAATATATGTACACTAGTTGTGCACAAATTTATCACATGAATTGGAGACGAACTCGTGTGGCATACTGGCACTTGTCCTTTAGAATTTATTACTAGTAAATGTGTTATGTGTACATGCAACTTTTGTGGTTGTTGCACCAGCTCAAACATGCTCTTTGAGAAAAAAGGTGGCACATCTTTGGATATACGTGACGTGGCGGCATCATACAGTAGCATCGTTCGCTATAGTTGTACTACGCTCCTACTAGGATGACAATTCCTACAAAACCTTGCGCTTGGCTCTTTGCCTCTTCGGGAGGTTCAACAGTTCGTACTCGTGTGAACCTTGCACTTGGCTCTTCGCCTCTTTGGAAGGTCCAACAATGATGATATTACAGTACACATTATGCTTCTGGCAATCTGATACCGATTGAACTGCTGCATGTCCACCACGAGGGCGAGGGCGAGGGAGCGGGAGAGGGAGAGGGAGAGGGAGAGGGAGAGGGCGCTGTAGTCAAAACCCTCTCCTCGTCCTGCAAACCACCACGCGCGTGGGCGAGGGAGAGGCGTAGTAAGCAAGCTTCTACTTGTTCGGCAAGTTGACGGGACACATCAAAGCAGTAATAGTACTAGTCCATACTGCGTCCTTTCTGGTTAATATGGCTTAATTTGAAACGAAAAAAATACACTAGCGGTCAACGTATGTAACAATACGCTCTTTACAGTCATTATATATAGTTTTGTGGTGATTATACGATCACTAGCTCATCGTAGAGCACCGCATTGCACCCTACTGACTGGCCACATAGTCGATGTGGCACTTTGTTGACTGGTTAAATTGTCACCTGGTTTATGGGTCCCACCTGTTAGTTGGCAGAGCAAAGAAATCAGCTAAAAAACAAAGAGTGTAGTACATCTATACTTCCAATGCATTTAGCCTTTCATCTAAATCTTTATTGATTGACTAATGCACCAACTTGTGCTCTAGGTATAGGCTACATGTCTATCCTTAATTGCAGCATCCAACGACCTTCATTCAATCTTCTTCTCTCAATGGTCGCATGCACACATAAGTCTGCTACTTTTAGGCGTTAATTATGCCCTAGTCAATGTGTAAATCTCTAAATGTACAGTCTTTCACGGACGTAGGGAGTAGGTTGAGCACTTGAGCGTGAGCGTGTGTGTTGCGTCATGTGCTGTGTGCCACATGGGTGCGTGAGTGTTGCATGTGTCCATGTGTACGTGTGAGTGTTGCAAGTTTCCTGCATGCATGCATGGTGCTTACTCCCTCCCATTGACATGTTCATATTTCAAGCTTCCTATGTTCCTTACATATGGTGATACTCACTTTGTTCCGAAATACGGAGTAAAATCCTCCCTCTGTTCCCAAATACGAAGTAAAATCCTCCCTCTGTCCCCAAATACAGATTATTTGTCTTTTTAGAGATTTCAACAAGTGACTACGTATGGAGAAAAATGAGTGAAGTGAGCGTAGAGGCATAGGGATAATGTTGAAAGGAAGTCTTCGCGATCCATTATTCCAAATCTCGGTCAGAGAGAACTATTCAACTAGTCTTCGCAGTGAAGTGACAATACATGCTGTAGCAGATGGGAAACTTAATTAATAAGCTGAACCAGCGTGTTGGTGTTACTAAATCAATTTTACCCAGTACTGCCATCATGTTTGCCAGTAGAACACACTTCTGTCCTCCATTAACTGACATATGGGCCCTCTTGTGGTATATCCTGGTAGTAGTAGTAGAATTGAGATTTAATGCACTTTCTTCCCCGTCTTCCACTCTTCTTCCTCCTCTCTTCCTCTTCCTCATCTCTTCCCCATCATCGGCTGCACACCATTTCTCCCTGCTCTCCGCTTGCCCACCCGTGCTATCTTCCTTGGTAGCTCGCGCGTACCATATCCCCCCGCTCACTGCTCGGCCACACGAGGAGAAGCTTCTTCGCTCGCCCGCCCGAATCCACTTCCCCGCAGGCTCGCAGGCACCGAAAACCCCAATGGCAGAACCGACTGACACGCAGAGCCGTGATTGGAATTCCCTCCCCGATGTTCTCTTGGGGAAGATCTATAATCATATGGACCTACTTAGCACTGTCCGTCTGACCGCATGCTCGGTGTCTTTGTACCATCTACTCGTCTGCAACTGGCCGGCTCTTTTCAAGACACCCTGCTTGCTGATGCCCGATCCTTGCAAGTGGCGTAGAGACCGACTTGACGATCCTACGGAGGTTGCCGTGGTGCCCCTCGACATGCTACCAGTACCCGTCCACCCGTCCTTCATGCGCGGCCACTACTTGGGGCATGAAGGCCAACTGGATTGTCCTCATCCACCAATCCGGTAGTCTGTGGCATCTCCTGGATATCTACACCCCGCGAGAGATCACCCTTCCATCTTTGGATATCGCATCCATCGAGCCTCGCGGCCCGCCGGACACTCCTGCCTACTACGCACGACACACGTCAAGCTTTTGGCTCGACCTCTGTTTGCTGAAGGTTGTAATCTGCGAAGTGCCCACACCATCAGAAGACTACATGGATTACAAGCTCATTGTCGTGTTCAACATGGCATTAGTCTATTTGGAATCCGGTCGCCATACATGGTTATGGCTCATCATCGATCCTCTTTACCCAACACTTCTGTCTGATGCTATAGTGCATGATGGCATCGTTTATGCGGTCGACGCACAGATTGGCTTCCTATACTGGTGGAATCTATCATCGTGTAATTGTTCTATCTCATCTCATCTTGACCTTAAGAATACGACTGCCTGTTCGTTGTTACAAATTTAGAATATATAGTATGTCTATAAACACATCATTGCTATATGTTCCTCTCATTTCCTAGATTTTTATGACCACACATGTTATTGTTAGAGTTCATATGAGAACAATTGGTATCTAATGATTGTTAGAATACATATTATGAGCATAACCTCATGATTGCTATATGTTACTCTCATTTCCAGGATTTTTATAACAACGCATGTTATTGCTTAGAGTTTATATGATAACTGTAGTAAGTGCTATGGTAGAATATGAGTAGGCCCTGTCATATCTGTTTTCCTCTCATTGATACATGATGTTTGTACCATGATATATTGCTAGAATATGAAAGCCATTGGCTTATTTTTTTTAACTTGGGGTATGATTATGACCATGGCATTGCAATTCTCTGTCTATGATATGTGTCACTGTTATAATAATCTTAATTCCACGCATACTCTGAACATGATTGTTTATTTTTATCCTTTTGGTCTCCAATTTGAATTGTTGCAGCAGACGCAAATGCGCTGGCCTTCATGATTCCAGGACCTGGAATCATACCAGCCGATGGGTGGTGGTTTATCGCTCGTTTAGCTGACGGTGGTCATTTGATGCTCATTTGCACGTACCAAATTGACCAAATCATTTCATCAAACCACATGCAGTACAATGCCTGGGGCATTCGTGACAAAGATCCTAGCTCCGTGGGGCCAGGTGTATTCAACTGGAGGCGTGTTTACAGCCTCGATAACCACTCCATGTTCCTCGGGCTCAATTATCCGATCATCCAACCAATCATCGCTCATATCACTGGTGATGATTACCGTGCTATGCAACTTCCATTCGCCAGGGGGACTGTGTTTACACATCATACCATGGGTTTCATGAAGCACCATATCCAGAGATTCGTCGACACAGCTTGTTGCCAGATAATCTTCAGTGTGTGAAAGGCATCAAGCTTCCATGCGATGGATGGCTTTTGCAAACCCGACATGCGGCGATGTCGTTCATGCCAACAACAAATATGCACAACTTGATATGTACTTATATGTAGACTGAGCCATGTATTCTGTTGCTGTAGCACGACCCTCTTTCGTTGGATATTATATACTATTGTTAGTTTGAAGCACTCCTATAGTTTGAAGGATAGATACCTTTATGGGATCAAGTGCATCCTAACTCACCTGTGCAGGATGTACTGATAATGATGATGGAGATGCTGTGTAGTATATATATATATATATCACTTAGGCTTCAAGTGCTTACTTGTTAGTTAAACCTATGGTTAAAATGTGACACTAAATACGACTAGTAAGTAGTACAGTAGCAGCACTAGTATACGTCAGTAAAATTATTCGTCATATCCACACATTGAATTGACGTGACAACACACTGCGCGTGAGGTGACACAAGAATCCCGGCGGCATGTTTGGGTATTCTGGACTTCAGATTTGGAGTACCACTTATCTGTCGAAATCTTCCATCATTCACTTAAAACAGTCGATTGATCATACATTGAGTACCATATTACTGGAATTAACCCATGCAAGTCGAAGAAGGATTGTCCGGTGCTGCCGGCTGACGTCAAGTTCGATCCCACAGATCAGGAGCTGATCGAGCACCTTGAGGCCAAAGTGAGTGCTGACAGCGCGAGATCTCACCCTCTCATTGATTTGTTCAAACCAACCATCGATAGCGAGCACGACATATGCTACACCCATCCTGAGAAACTTCCAGGTAAGACACCGATTGGCCGTCTACTTGCACAAACATATTCCTTTGCTTATAGCTCTATTTTTCTTTTTAGACGTAGACCTGGTGAAGCAATTACAATTTGACAGTTAATAAAAAGTGAAACAAGTGACTGCAACATGCCAAAGATGTTATCAAAATGCCAAGTACATACACTAAAACTTATATTCGACAATACTACATGTATCACACTTAGTGGCCTAAGCAAGCATTTCTTCCAGCGCAATTCCAGGGCGTTCAAAAGGGGCACTTGGATGTGTCGCAAGATACAGTCGGAGTGCAGCATGCATGCGATGTGGCACAACACCGGCAATACCTTGCCGATGATGGTCAATATCCGGCAGACGGGCAGCAAAAGGTTCTGGTGCTGCACACCAGCAAGAACTTCGACCAGCAGAGGACCAACTGGGTGATGCACCAGTACCACCTCGGGGACTTGGAGCAAGAGAAGGAGCGGGAGCTGGTCCTCTGCAAGATTTTCTACCAGATAAACACTAGGGCCAGGAGTAAAAAGATTATAAGTTAGTTTGGTATTGGTACTTGTACTACTTTGTCGTCCGCAAGTTGGTATTGTTGTTAACGATATTTTGGTATGAACTTGGCATTTGCTTCCAACCATCATGCTGAGGGTCGACATGGATATAAAGCTGAATCATTTGTTTCGAAACGAATTTTCAGGCACCTGATTTTTATTTGATGGGTAGCATAAGCACCTGCCTTTCGAATTCCCAGTTCTCCAAATTTTTCGAAACAAGTGCATTCTCTTATTATCACGATGAAAAAACAATATCCCTGCTGCATCCCAGTTATCAGTCTGTACTTGCAAAATTCTCTCCTTTATTGAGCACATAAATTGTTTTTTTCAGGTCGAGCAAGTTTCAACTGGGCTGTAGACTGCCCAGGCTTGGTTTTGTTTTTAATAGGCCCAGCCCATGACGACAATGGGGCACAAAGATCCAGCAGGTATCTACTGGCCTTTGGCCCGCCAGCGTTAGTTATATTTTGTCTTACAACATCCGTAGGAACTTTTTTTACTAAATCAAACACGCAGCCCAGCTCTATTTTCCTCTTGAAACGCATGTCCTACATCGGTTTTCTAATCTCTACCTATAGTTTTACTGGTTCATATACACGTATCATTATATTGAAAATACATAAAATTCCCTTTTCATATTTACATCCTTATTTTTGTTGTTGTTTTCCCTCCCAGGGCTGATTTTTTTACCACTGGTTTTCCCTTAAACCAACTCAATTGTCCCACGTCTTATTTGCTTACAGAAACAAAATGATTTTTTTGGCAAATCAATAAGTTCTTAAAAATTGTTTATCATTTCGGGATTACAGAAGTTCGGACTCCACCGAAATATGCAAAATAAGGATGAACTTTTTGACCGTGGTCCTGGGCAGAAAATGGGCTATAAGAAATTACTTAAGAATTAGCAAATGGGCTGCAAATTATTAAAAAATAGGAAATGGGCTCTATGTTGTCTGCCATAGATTTGGAGGATGACTTGTGGGCCTACTAAGTTCATGCGTACACAAGGTTTATCAAAAAAGAAACTTAGTCAACAATCGACTCTACCAGCGTCAGACCGTTAGATGTCAATCTAACGGCAATCGTGCTTCTTCACTCTCTGATCTTCCTGCCCCAGCCGCCCAAACCAATGCCGTCGGAACCGCCTGCTCCCGCCTCCCATGGCCGGCTGTGCTGCCGGGCAGGCCTCACGGCCCCATCATATACTCGCATCCCTGGCCTGTCTATCCCTCTACTCACCCACACCTCCTGTTATTTTCCAGCAACGGCAGTCGAACCAGTCAACCCTCGTACTCTCCACCGCGTGGGCAGCCATTGCCGTGCCTTCCCCGGCTCCGTGTTGTTCCCTTCGTTGGCCTCGCTGTCGTCCACCGCCCTAGTGCTCTCGATGCAGCATGGTCAACGTGGTCAACAGACGACATCCATCGGAAGTGGACTGTATGTGGAGAGGCTGACAGCTGGGTCCACGGCCGCACACAAGGAAATGCCTCCTTATTACGTGCAAAATAATGATTCCTCCACCTGACATCTGGGACACGCCAAAAGGGCCTCTGTATTTCACGAAAAAACATTCCCTCCGCTGACAGGTCGGACCCACCAACTATATCTTCACACGCAAGGAAATGCCTCCTTATTGCGCACAAAAAAATGAATACCCCCTGCCAGCTGGGACCCACCACAGTGGGAGGCTGACTTGTGGGCCTACTAAGTTGATGGGGATGGAGGGCTTTGTCAATATAAACGATTCTCGCTCCAGTGCCCATACGATGTCCATCCAACGGCCTTAGTGCTTCTTCAACTTCTCGTCTTCTTGCTCCAGCCACCCAAAGCACCGCCGGTCATGCCGCCTGCTCCTGCCTCCTGTGGCCGGCTGTGCTGCCGCGGAGGCCTCACTGCCCCCATACTACTCCCATCGCAGGCCAGGCCATCCCTCCACCCACCCACTCCCCCTGTTATTCTGCGGGGACGACAGCCTCACACCGCAGCCGAACCACTGAACCCTCGTACTCCTCTTTGCGTGGGCATCCACTTTCGCGTCTTCCCCAGCTCCGTGTCGTCCCCTTCATAGGCCTCGCCATCATCCACTGCCTTGGTGCTCTCGGCGCGGCGTGGTCAATGTGGTCAACGACTGACTACCATCGGAACAGTACTGTACGTGTAGAGGCTGACAGCTGGGTCCACGGCCACAGCCCAGTTTTTTGTGATTTGCCAAGTAAGTCGCTTTGTCAGGCCTGTTGGGCTGCAAATCTTTCAAGACGAGGAGACCTTCATTCGGCTGGCCGAGAAAATGGCTTATCAGTAATGAGAAATGGGTTGTACATTTTTAAAACACATCAAACCGGCAATTAGTTTCGAATTTCTTTTTTTCATTTTGAGATTTTAAATTGCATTGATTTTTATGTGTGGACAATTTGTTGGATTTTATATTGATATATATTTATTTTTAAAATCAGTTTGAATGTGACTCGAAATTTCGGGATTAAAAACAGTTCGGACCGCACCGAAATACACAAAATTTCATATAATTTTTTAACTGTGGCCACAATATGGGCTGTAATGCTAACAAAAAGAATATGGGCTCCAAAAAAACCTTAAGAATTAGCAAATGGGCTGTAAATTATTAGAAATAGTGGTAGATGTGCTGTATGATGTTTTCCACTGATTTGAGGCTTTCCTTAAAAAAGGTTGACGCACAAGCAGTGACTGGTGGATGTCCATCCAATGGCCGTTGTGCTTCTTCAATCTCTGCAATTCCTGCTCCAGCCGTTCAAACAAGCGCCGACGGGACTGCCTGCTCCCTCCTCCCTGCGGTCGGCTGTGCTGCCGCGCAGGCCTCACTGCCCCACCGTACTCCCATCGCTGGCCTAGCCATCCCTCTACTCACCCACACCTGCTATTATTCTTTGGCGACCGCAAATGAACCAGTAAACCCTTGTACAGTCATACTCCCCTTTGTGTGGGCAACAACCGCCGAGTCTTCTCTGCCTCCATGTCGTTGCCATCCTGGGCCTCACCGTCGTCCACCGCCCTGGTGCTCTCGGCATGGCCTGGTCAACATGGTCAACGACTGACATGCATCTGAAGTGGACTGTACGTGGAGAGGCTGATAGCTAGGTGCACGGCCGCACGCAAGGAAATGCCTCCTTATTACGTGCAAAATAATGATTCCTCCACCTGACATCTGGGACCCACCGAAAGGGCCTCTGTATTTCACTAAAAAAACGTTACCGCCGCTGACAGCTTGGACCCACCAGCTATATCTTCGCACGCAAGGAAGTGCCTCCTTATTACGCACAAAAAATGAATACTCCCCCTGTTAGCTGGGACCCAATATAGTTGCAGGCTGACTTGTGGGCCTACTAAGTTGACGGGGATGGAGGGCTTTGTCAACTTAGTCGATACGCACGATTCTATCTCCAGTGACCGTACGATGTCCATCCAACGGCCGTAGTGCTTCTTCAACCTCTGGTCTTCTTGCTCCAGCCGCCCAAACCAGCACTGGTCGTCCTTCGTGCTCATGCCTCCCATGGCCGGCTGCGATGCGGCGGAGTCCTCACTGCCCCCTACTACTCCCACCGCTGGCCAGGCCATCCCTCTACTCACCCACAGCCCCTGTTATTCTGCGACGATGGTAGGCTCACACCACAGCGAACCAGTGAACCCTCATACTCCTCTACGCGTGGGCATCCACTGTCGTGTCTTCCCCGGCTCCGTGCCGTCCCCTTCCTAGGCCTCACCGTCATCCACCGCCCTGGTTCTCTCGGCGCGGCATGGTCAACGTGGTCAAGGAACGGCTTCCATCGGACATGGACTGTATGTGGAGAGGCTGACAGCTGGGTCCACGGCCGCAGCAAGGAAGTGCCTCCTTCTTACATGCAAAATAATTATTGCTCCACCTGACAGCGGGGGCCCACCGGACGGGCCATCGTATTTCACAAAAAAAACATTTCCCCCTGACTGCTGGGACCCACCAGCTACATCTTCGCATGCAATGAAGTGCGTCTGTGCAAAAAATAAAACGATTCACCCCCTGACTGCTGGGACCCACCATCTACATCTTCGCACACAAGGAAGTGTCTGACAGTCGGGACCCACCTGGTCGAAGTGTATGTAGCGTTGTCATTCCGGTTGCGAACGTGTACGTACATACTGGTCGATGTAGAGGCGCGCACGTCTCGTAGCAGAGGCGCGCACGTAGCATGTACACGTACGTACAACGGCCAGGGTGCAAGAAATTAAATATGGCCACGTACGTCATATGGGCGGTGTCTCGAACGCCTACTCGCGCGTACGTAAGGCCAGGGATCATGTACATGGCTGGGTCGAAACGGAGAAACAACACCGTCATCGTGTTCATGGGGAGCCAAGAGGTTGGGTCAGAACGGAATGCGTCGTCGTGTTCATCGGGAGGGCTTGGATGGAACAGCCGATGGAAACGAGGCCTGGCATACCGCAAAATGGAGAAAACGGCCTTGTGTTCAACCAGCCATGTTCATAACGGGATCCTGTTCATTGGGAGGGGTCTGGCGTACCGCAAAATGGAGGAAACAGACGTCCTACGGTCGAAACAAGGGTCCTGTTGATTGGGAGGGGTGTGGCGTATCGCAAAACGGAGGAAATGGACCTCCTACGGTCGAAACGAGGGTCCTGTTCATCGGGAGGGGTGTGGCGTACCCCAAAATGGGACTCCACGGGATACTGTTAATCTCCACCGTCGACCCCCTCCAGCCTCCACGGGCTACTGTTCATCCACCGTCGACCTCCTCCAGCCTCCACCTGCGACTGTTCATCCATGGGCTCCTGTTCACCCAGCCTCCACCGCGCGCTACTCCACTGGCTACTATTCAACCAACCCTCTCCACGGGCTCTTGTTCAACCACCCCTCCACGGGCTACTATTCATGCATCCCTCCACTATCTACTGTTCATCCTTGTCAGTGTACAAAAATAGGAGCGCATCTCTGTACCCCTTTTCTGTGCACGAGCAGTCAGAGCCGCGCCCACGGCCACACCAAGCAGAACGAGGGAGGTGAGCCAAGGTAAGATCGAAGCCCAAGACAATCAAAGCAATGCCAAGGCCAAGACCACAAAGAGCAGAGGGACGAAGCAAGTTCCCCTGGCAAGACTCTTGCCGGGATAGCTCGCCCCGCACCAAAAGAGCAAGCCACCCTTGAGCCCACGGCCCCCAGTGCCATCATCAGCATGGGGCCAGGACTCGGGAAGGCACCCCTGTGGTGGCATATAGATCTTTGTGAAGACATATTCAAGATCATATCAAAAGATGACGATTCTCAGCAAGATCCTTGCCGGGGATGACAACACGCCACGGTGAGACCCTTGCCGGGCCACCCGACAAGGCCCTGGCTAAAGATGCCGGCAAGGCCGCCGCCAAGCCCACGTTAACAAAGCTTCCACCGCCATTCACATGCAGCTGCCAGCCCAACCAGCTGGGGGGCACCTGCGTGGCAACATGCAACTCCCAGGCCAACTCATCAAGCGCCTGCGTGGCGGCATGCAGATCTTCATGAAGGCTCCACCACCGCGACAACTCAGCTGCCTGCCTGCCTACATGGCATCGCACGCATCCTCGGCCGAGGTGCGTGTCAAAGCGAGGAGGAGCGACAACGGCCGGGACGGGCCTCGCCGCCGTCCCCGATAAAGTAAGAGGACACCTAAGCGATGCATTAAATGCACCTTGTCCTGTAATACGAGGGATAACCTCGTGCCACTTTAGACCTTTCCACCTCCTGTGTGCCACTATGGCAACCCCTTTTTTCCTATAAAAGGAGGCCCGAGGCGACGAGGAGGGAGATTAAGCTCTTTGGAACCACACACTGACCACAACTAGTTCGAGAGCTCCAGAACTCTTAGAAATACACCCACCAAAGCAGAACTAGGGTTTTATGCATCCTCGCGGACCAAACCTGGGTAAACGATCCTTGTGCTGTCTACTAGCCCTGCTCTCCTCGCAACCCTGCGCCCTGGCAACCGTAGTAGGGATTCTTGTGATCCCATAGGTGTCGTTCCACACCAATATCCTTGGCGCGCCAGGTAGGGGGTGCAATTGTGAGAATCTGGTCTAGTAGTTAGCCTAGCAGTTCTTCGTCACCATGGCCCCTAAGAAGAAGACGACCATGGCGGTCGATTCGTTGGGAGCTGAATGACCCGTGCCACTGTGGACGAGCAGCAGACTGGTCGCAGACAGGACCTGGGCCGCGGCCCGCGAGCACCAGCATCGCCCAGGCAGTCGGAGCCTGGCGAGCGGCATCGTTCGTGCGCTAGACGACCGGCTACACGCTGCCAGATCCAAGGACAGAGCTGGGCAAACGACGTGCTCCGGGTGCACGCAGCCGGGTGCAGTACAACATCCCCGACGTTCATCCCACCGCTGTGATTAACGCGTTCCACCAGAACGTACGCAATCGCAAGATGCGCGAGGAGCTAGAGATGACCAAGGTTAAAGATGTGGCCTACCTCTATGTTCTGGCCGATAGGTGCGCCCGGGCTGAAGAGGGAAGGAAGTACCCCGGCGAAGACGCTGGCGCGGAAACCAACTCTACTAATGAAGACACCGCCACCCCGACGAAGAAGAGCCGACGTCGCAATAGAAAACGCAAACACAAGGCCGTGCTTGCCGCTGAGGGATCCGATGATACCGGTGCCGGCAAGAAGGTCAAGGCAGACGCCCCCGGCAACGAGATTGCCGGGTGCACCGCATGCCGGGCCCTGGCGGCTACCGACAAACTAGGAAGCTCCGGGAAGCAATACTGTAAGATCCACCGCACCAAGGGCCACGACCTCCAGAACTGCCGACAAGTCGAGCTGCTTGCTGAGAAGCAAAAGGCTGAGTACGAAAGGCGGGACAAGGAGAAGGACCAGGACGGTGCTGAGGGATCCGGCAAGACGTGTGGCGGCCAAGGAGGCCGCCCCGGCAAGGACAACCAGCAAGAGAGGCCCGCCCGGGGCCGTGACAAGAAACAAGAAGACGACGATCACGACGAGGGTGACGAGTCTGGTGAGCAAGGGTTCCAGAAGGCTACGGAGGCCATGTGCGTCGATGGCGGCGCCTCACTGCATACCTCTCACCACCAGCTCGAGCAGTGGGTGCGTGAGATTACAGCAGCAGAGCCATCATTCGACACTCAAAATCCGCTGAAGTGGTCCAGCACGCCCCTCATCTTTGACGCCGAGGACCACCTTGACAGCACTACCGCGGTCGGGTGTTTGCCATTGTTGGTCTCGCCAAGAATACGCAACCTCAGGGTGAACAAGATGTTGTTGACAGCAGGGGCCGGCCTGAACCTGATATTGCCTGTCATGATCAAAAGGTTGCAAATACCTGATGAGGACCTCGAGGAAACGAACATGTTTCAAGGGGTCAATCCAGGGAGGAGTCAACCAAAGGGAAAGGTCACACTGCCCGTGACATTTCGAGGAGAGTTGAACTACAGGACAGAGAGGATCATCTTTGACATGGCCGAGATCCCTTTGCCCCACAACAGGATCCTCGGCCACCCCGCATTGGCCAAGTTCATGGCGGCGTCACACTACGCCTACAATATGCCGACGATGCCCGGGCCGTTGACCATCATCTCCGTCCCCTCCAACAAGAAGGACGCGCTGATCTATGCCGACCAACTCTACCAGGAAGCAGTTGCAGCAGCTGCCATCAAGGCACCTGCTCCTGCCGCTGACGGCCCCGGAGGGAAAAAGGAGCCCGGCAAGACCTCTCGCACCCACTCCGGCAAGTGCACCTCCTCGAAGTGTTGTGCTACCGTTGAGGACCTGCCAGAGAGCTCTACCAACAAGAGCAAGAGATCCAGAGCCAAGCCGCCGCAGACGAAGAAGGTGCCCGTCGGGGAGGATGGCATGGGAGGGGCCTTCATCATAGGCTCTGCCCTCGACAACAAATTGGAAGGCGCGCTCATCACCTTCCTACGGGCAAATGTCGACATGTTTGCATGGCAAGCATCCGACATCCCCAGTGTTCCCAGGGAGGTGATTGAACACCACCTAGTTGTCTGCCCCCACGCGCGGCCCGTCAAGCAGAAGGTCAGAAAGCAGGCTCTAGAAAGGCAGGAGTTCATCATAGAGGAGATCAGGAAGTTGGAAGTGACAGGTTTGCTGAGAGGTGTGCTCCACCCGACGTGGTTGGCCAATCCAGTAGTGGTGCGCAAGGCGAATGGGAAGTGGAGGATGTGTATTGATTACACAGATATTAGCAAGGCTTGCCCTAAGGACCCCTTCCCGTTGCCACGCATCGACCAGATTGTTGACTCCACGGCCGGGTGTGATCTGTTATCATTCCTCAACGCCTACTGAGGCTACCACCAAATCTTCATGAAAAGAGAGGATGAAGAGAAGACAATATTGATCACCCCATGTGGTATGTATTGCTTTTTACGGATGCCTTTCGGGTTGACGAGTGCTGGCTCAACGTTTGCAAGAGCAGTCCAAATTGGTTTTGAACATCAGCTCCATAGAAATATGGAGGCCTACATGGATGACATAGTGATCAAAACCAAGGACGGGCCAACTTTTGTGCAAGATCTGGAAGAGACATTTGCTAACCTGCGCAAGATCAACCTCAAGATGAACCCTAAGAAGTGCGTCTTCGGTGTTCCGTCCGGCAAGCTTCTCGGATTCTTTGTGTCGCAGTGTGGGATCGAGGCAAACCCAAACAAGATCAAGGCTATTGAGTAGATCGAGGCGCCCAAGCGGATCAAGGATGTGCGTCGGCTCACCGGCTGCGTTGCCGCCATGAGCCGGTTCATCTCCAAGCCCTCCGACCGCGCCCTTCCCTTCTTCAAAATCTTGAAGAAGGCAGGCCCAATAGAGTGGAACACAGAAGCCGAGGCAACACTGCAGGATCTGAAGAAATACCTTTCCTCCACGCCGATACTAGTTGCGCCTAAACCACAAGAGCCGTTGCTGCTGTATCTGGCGGCAATGAATCAAGTGGTCAGCGCCGCACTGGTGGCACAGAGGGAGGTCGACGAGGAGGCAGCAATGGCGGCAGAACCAACGGATGGCAAGCCAAAGATTCCCCCGGCAGGGCCTAGTGCCGACAAGGTGCGCCCCCCGGCAGAGTCTGGTGCCACCAAGGCAATGCCCACGCAGTCGAGTGAAGTGGTGCCAAAGAAGAAGATCATGCAGCACCCGGTTTACTTTGTCAGCTCCCTCTTGAAGGGGGCTAGGTCGAGGTATTCCGGCGTGCAAAAATTGCTCTTCGGCCTCCTTATGGCCTCGAGGAAGCTGCATCACTACTTCCAGGCCCATGAGATCACCGTCGTCACCCGCCTCCCGTTGCAATGGGTACTGCACAACCCGGACGCAAACTGGAAGGATTGTGGAATGGGCCTTGGAGCTGTCAAGTTTCGGTTTGAAGTTTGAAAGTACCTCGACAATTTAGAGCAGAGTCTTGGCAGAATTCTTCGCAGAATGGACCTCGACGCCCGACGAAGAAGTCCAGGAGACCACTCTCCCCGGCAAGGAAGCAGACCGCGACTGGATCATGTAATTTGATGGGGCTTTCTCGCTGCAAGGCGCCGGTGCCGGTGTGCTACTTGTCGCACCCACCGGAGAACACCTCAAGTACGTGATCCAGATGCACTTCCCCAGGGAGATGTCCACCAACAACACCGCCGAGTACGAGGGATTGCTTGCCGGTCTCAGGATCGCGGCAGACCTCAGGGTTAAGAAGCTCATCGTCAGGGGTGACTCGCAGCTCATTGTCAGGCAGGTCAACTAGGATTATCAGAGCCCATTGATGGAAGCCTATATAGATGAGGTGAGGAAGCTGGAGGAACGCTTTGACGGTATCCAGGCGGAGCACGTCCCCCGAGCGGGGAATGACATTGCCGATTACCTGTCAAAGCGTGCCGCATTCAAGCTACCTGTGGAACCAGGTACCTTTTTGCTCTGGTTAACTCAACCATCTGTCGAACCATCAGCGGGGCAAAACAAGCGGAGGAAATCAGGTCACGGCAAGTACTTTCCTACCGAGCCCCCTGGGGCTGCCGGCAAGGGTGGTGCTGTCAGGACCCCGATTCCAAGTCACATCGATCTAGCCGGTAACACCTCATATCACTTTGCGGCCTCACGCATGGTATTCCCACGGGTGTCGCCTTACCATGGCCCGGGACTTGCGCCTTTTGGCTCACGTATATGATAGTGTCGCTAGCATCCATATGATAGAGAACCCGAGCTGACATGATTAGTCGTGAACCCAAAGTGGCACTAACTTACGGGGACAGGCATACGTGAATCAACATCAAGCATGTCGGTCAACAACATGTGAATCCGGGCTGTAGCACTGGGCTAACAGGACTCCGGTGAACCGGGCTGTAGCAGGCTAGGCAGGATTCCGCATGTCACTGCGTGACATTTCCCCGAAGGGACAGACACAGGAACAAAGTGAATCACATGCCGGCCAGTCAAGTGTTCCGGAGCAGTAGTGTTGGGCTAGCAGGACTCCGGTGAACCGGGCTGTAGCGGACTACTATGGCTCATGGAAGCACAAGACTACATTTCCCCATAAGAGAGGCTACCAAGGATAAACAACTAGGTTGTCGGATCCCACACATACCAAGCATTTCAATCATACACACAATATGCTCAATATGTGCAATACAACATGGCATCACAACATAACTCTACGACTCGGAGTATTTATTCATTAGGCTCTGAGGAGCGAGATATTACAAACATGGGTCTCATGACCCAACAATCATAGCATACAATCAAAGCACATGCGGAAGCTTAACATGTCTGAGTACAGACATCTATAATTGGAAAAGGCTAAGAAGCCTGACTATCTACCAGATCCTGCCGAGGGCACAAGATCGTAGCTGAGGTATCAAGCTAAACATCGAAGTCCACGTGGAACTACTAGCGAGACTGAAGTCTCACTGCAAAACATAAATTAAACAAACATGAGTACAAATGTACCCAGCAAGACTTACATCAGAACTAGCTACACATGCATCGGTATCAACAAAGAGGGGTGGTGGAGTTTAACTGCAGCAAGCCAGCTTTGACTCAGTGGCTAACCTGAACTACGACTGCAAGTAACTCTTTTGAGGTGGCGCACACGAGTCCACAAATTCACCATACCAATACACCACTATGGATCCGCTCCCGTCTCCCTGCGAGAATGCCATCCATAGCACTCACACTTATCTTGCGAGTTTTAGAGTATCCACTTTCACTTGTCTATGAACTATGCAAGGGGTCCAAGTTTCCATATCCGAGGAATCCGGCTATTCGAATAGATAATGATAACCCTGCAGGGGTGTACTTCTTCACACACGCTCTCACCACTTATCGCCCTGTACACGTCATGTACCTCGGCAACCTTCAAGCGGAAGCCGGGCGAGGGTGTCGGCCACGACCTGGCTAACCAACAAGTCTATAGTCTAGGTTTATCGCCTATTCGGGTTCCATCCGCAAGGAGATCCGGCCGGGGTGTCGCTCACGGCCCCAAACGATGTGAGCAGGGTTCCCAAGGCCACCATCCGGGTGCCACTTGGTACACCATGCCACTGTGCCTAGTTTGTCCCAAGCCCACCTGTATCGGGTGCCACTTGGTAGACTACTAACACTATCTACAAACACCAAAAACTAGATGCAACTCCTGGACAGAGATCGAGTTGATTAATAAGTCGAGAGAGCTTGGAGCGCCCGGAGCCCAATGTGTGGTAGTAACTGTACATGGATCACATACACAGAACTCAGTTCCTGAGGACGGCTGCAATGAGACAACCCACCATGTACTCCTACATGGCCTCTCACCATTACCTTTACCAAATCGTGTTCACATACTTAGGTCAGACACAGTAGGACATGTTCGTCACCATTCCAATTCATCCCCGATGAATCAGACCCGACTCAACTCTAAGCAGTAGCAGGCCTAACAAACAAGCATGAATGAGTAGGCACATCAGGGCTCAAACAACTCCTACTCGTGCAAGTGGGTTTCATCTATTTACTGTGGCAATGACAAGTCATGCAGAGGGAAGGGGTTTAGCTATCGCAGCATGTAACAGTTGAATCTCTGTTGTCCTAATGCAGTAAAAGAGAGCAGGAGCGAGAGAGTGGGATTGTATCGGAATCAACAAGGGGGTTTTGCTTGCCTGGCACTTCTGAAGATAATATAGTTTTTCATCGGTGTCATCGATCACATCATCGAAAACATCGTTGACTGAGAGGGGACGGTTACCGGCAAACAGAGAAGGACACAATCAATGCAATGCAACAATATGATGCATGAATGTGACATGGCAATATGTTGTTGGTTGGCCTAATGCAACTAGCAACAAGTTAAATGGAGTTGGTTTGAACACTAGGTTCAAATTCAAACTCCATATGTGCTTTATTAAATGCCATTTATTTGAATTATCCTAAACAGAGGATATAAGTTGCTCTAACATGCATGAAAATGCCATAAACAGATTCTTTGGATTTTCTGATCATTTTTCATATATAAATTATTTCATTTGGAGTTATAGATAATTTTCTATGATTTTTAGAAGTTTTGGGCATTTTCTGGAATTTTCTGGATTATTTTTAATCCAGAAAATAATTAAGTACATCAGCATTGTGCAAGCATGACGTCAGCGAGTCAACTGAGGCTAACCAGGTCAAACCAGACCAGTGGGGTCCACTGGTCAGTGACCCAAGGCTGTGTTGTGTGGCTGGCAGGTGGGCCTGGTCAATGGCCACGTCAGCAGGGTCAAACTGACATGTGGGGTCAGCTGGATTAATCTAAGCTAAACAGGGAATAAATCCCAGGGTTAATTTGGGTGTGGGGCCTGTTTTTTAGTGAGAGAGGGGGGTCATTAGCAGAGTCATTAGCGGCTAATGACGTGCCACGTCATCCCACCGGAGTTAAACGACGGCGAGCACTCAGACGCGGCGGGGACGCTCGGAAATGCGCTACGGGCAGGGGTTTGGCGCGCTGAGGCCACCAGGGTATAGTCCTTGCTTGGCCGCATCGAGGGATGCATGTAGCAGCGGCTCCGGTGGGCTAAGTCAACGGCGGCAGCGAGTTGCGCGGTGGCCGGAGTTCGGGAGTGCTTGGAATTGGCGTTGTGGTGCATGGTGGGACGAACGGGTGGGCTAGTTCGGCTCTTGGGAGCAGCACGAGCGCGATGACGTGCTCAGGGGCAAGCTGGGCTTGCTCTAGCCACGGTGACGACTTCGCCGGCTGCGTGAAGCTCGCGGGCATGGCGGAGAGTGATGCTACGGTGAGCTACATGCCATGGGGATAAGGGGAGACGGTGAAAGAGCTCACTGGGGGTCGAAGAGCAACTCCGTGGGCTCGGGGAGGCGCTCGGGGCGAAGAATCGACAACGACGATCTTTGGTGGCCGACGAGGAAACGGCGGCGGTGGCGGCGCAGCAGAGCTTTTGGCGCCGCGTGACTCGGTGGAGAGGACGAAGATGGCGAGGCGGAGACGCCTGGGACGGAGAGGGAGCGAGGGAGTGGTTGTGGCCGCGGCAGTGCATGGCGGCGCTCTCTGACGCGTTCGGGTCCAGGCGGGAAAGAGAGCAGAGAAGGGGGAAGGCACGAGAGGAGAGTGAGGGGGGGGGGATACGGGGCTGGCGCGTGGCGTTCACAGCCGCATCGGAGAAGCGGCGGAAGCAGGAGGTGTCATGGCGTATGGCCGGCACGCAGCGAGCACGTGCCCTGCATCCGATTGGCGTGACGTGGAAGAAGCCTCTACCCTAGTGGGCTGGGCTGTCTTACCGGGCTGCCAGCTGGCCAAGTAAGTGGGCTGACAGGTAAGTTCTGTTCTGTTTTATTTCCCTTCTGTTTTCTTTTATTTAATCCTTTGCCAATGTTTTGAATTCAAACAAAATTCAAACAATGCCAAAACATCCTCTGAATATTTTTATGTTGCCTCATGGACTTTTCCAGAGGCACATAAATTATCACAGAGCATTTGAAAACATATCCCATATATATTTGAATATGTTTTCAAATTCAAATAGAATATTGTTTTAAATTCAGAGACCAAATAATCCCTTAAAAATGTTCCAAAATTTTGGTTTGTTATATAACCCTTGCCAAAATTCTCAAAACTATTTTTAAGGCAATTTGGAATCACTGAATGCAATTTAAAGGGTTCTTCCCCTTCTTTACAATAATTTCTGAGGCTTTAAATATTCCTCATTTCAATTTCCTTGAAATTTAAACATGATGCAGGCTCACTAATGCAACTATTATACTCAGATATTCTAGGGCTGTGACAACTCACCCCCACTAAAACAAGAATCTCGCCCCGAGATTCAAGACATGAGGTGAGAAGACAGAGGGGACACGGAACTGACACGGTCTTCACGATCCATGTTGCACTTCATAAGAATGTTGATTCGATCATCATCTTTGATCATGACATCCTTACCCTCGAGAACTTCATCCAACATGGCGACAAGAGAGCAAGACAACCTCACAAGAATGGATCATCGATCTTAATGAACACAAGATCAACTCACGGAATGAGACATAGAAATATCCCTTGAGCTAAGACGCAAAACACATATCAGAGATGATGGATGAGAAACATATGACAAAGGTTCAAATTGGTAGGCGACAATTCCATGTTGGAGTAGGATAGTGCATGGTTTCGAAGTAGCGAGGAGATAATTGACATGATACCATAACGAGACATCTTAAGGAAGGTGACTCGCAGAAATATTCCCTTAAGTGGCAAAAAGAATTACTTTTGATTCAGAGATCATTGAAACTCTTTATACCAACCTAAGGAAATTTACGAACAATCGTTTGACGGAGTTCGGGAGAACGACACACTCGGTCTAGAATGGATGATGTGAACTACCTTGTTGAAGACAACACAAGGGATGATTTTGCTTGCGCGTGCTCTCAAGAACTTGAGCATTTCCATATTCATCAAGGTTCTACCAACATCCGTGTCAAGGATCCTGGCATCAAATCTTACTACCATGATGAATAGTGATGGACAATGCGGATACAAAGGAAGATAACACCTTCTCAGACTTCCCCTTAGCGAGGCTAAGGAAACAGAGTCTGGATGATCGACCGAGAGACATTTAGCACTCCGCTTCTAATGTTCTCCTTGATGTGCTAGAGTAATCCATTCATAGATATGGTTTGATATCTAGGACATCAAGTAAAAGGTCGGACTTCGGGAACACAAAAATCCATAAGGAACAACTATTCGAATAATCCTACGAAATCCTTATGGGGAGGTGGTCAACTTTCTCAATCAAGGTACTACAATAATAATCCTCTGGCCGGGTGTGTTGGCCATGACATCCACTGTACCGGGTTACAGAGAGACCAATATTATAGTTCTTGAGAAACATCCCAACCATCATATCTGCCTGAGATTCAGATCTGGTTGGTGTCAGGATATTCCAGACTCATCAAGTCTAGAAAGAAAAATGAAAGTTTGCAACACAATTCGACGAGATGACGTTGTGAGATTCTCGGGAAATGAACTATGATATCAAGCTCCAAAACACGAGCTGGTTCTGCTACAAACTTGTGAACACACTATCCAAGACAAGCATGACCACGTAGTAGTCTTATAATAAAACACTACCATGTTCAAGTGGGGAACCATCATCGGGGATATCAAAGACTTGTGCATTACCATGGATTAGCACTTAACTCCTTTTCCTAGAACAAATCAGTCAGTGGCTTGGTGTGCTAGGGAATACATATGGAGTGGAGGTAATTAATCTACCAAACCATATAATACATTCGCACATGCATAACTAACTTGGGATGGTGCCAGAGGAAACAAAACAAACTTTCTCGAACTTATGGCGGCAACTTGCTCCAAATGCACATGAATTTGAGGAAGTCACTTCTTCCATCCAAGCATAAGCTTCATGAACGGAACATGAAGGCATTGCTTACAAAGTTTCCAATACTAGGTTGATGTTCAACATGAATCATGGGGGAGACAAAATGCTGCTGATGGGTTCAACAACAACTCATCGGAATTTCCATATCACTGGACTTCCACCATCATGTGAACACGGTGATAGCATTGGTCAGACCCAAAGGATGTAATGGTGTATGCTCGAGGAACCAACCACGAGTAAGACAACATTACGAACATCGTTGGTCCTGATTTGATTTGACGATAGCCCATACTCAAATCAAAGTTGATAAGACAATAGGTCCAGTAACTGATTATAGGGACCAATCGATGAAGATATCATCTTTCTTCAACACACACACACACAAAAAGATATCCCTTATCATGAACTAAGTTAGACAAGCTTCCATCTTCCAACTCTCCAAGTTGTTGTTTAGCTTAACCAACTAGCTCGGGGGTATCCAACACAGATTCTTGGAGAACGGATGGTTTAGAGAAAAACCAACATGATCACGAACTCAACATAGTGATCAAGGAACAACCTGGTAATACTTCCGAGAAGATATTCGGAAAATCACAAACCACCGATATGTTACTTAGCTCAAGCACAACCTTGCTTTTCAGGGCAAGACAATATGATCAAGGGAGCGAGGGATTC
Organism: Triticum aestivum; assembly: GCF_018294505.1. NCBI lineage: Eukaryota > Viridiplantae > Streptophyta > Magnoliopsida > Poales > Poaceae > Triticum > Triticum aestivum. The sequence goes on along the minus strand of NC_057800.1, from coordinate 258,878,786 downwards.
ACACAATCCTAACTCATTGATCGAAGAGTGCACCAGGAAATATGGACTAGGTAGCACGATCAATCTTAGGATGATGATTCGATAACCAGCACACTAAGAATGAGAGTATTGTCCATTTACTACCAAGCAACGAGGTTGCTAGGAGTATTGATTTCACATATCACAGTTCACTTGTCGGCATTCCGGTTACAACAACACGGGACCGAAGAATGAATAATGATGGCGATAAGTATCACTGCATCAAGAATTCATAAGAGGTGGTGCAATTTTCATGACATTCTTGACATAAATATGGTAACACTCCAAGGTAGAATAGAGCAAAAACTGGGTTGGCATTTTGATCTGTGGAATACAACTACTTTGACCCAATCCTAGAAATGGATGAGGTACTAGAGTTTGTTTCTCCTAGTCATTCCAGAATAGAATGGCTTGACAGACCACAAGAATAAGAGGTATCGATGAGGATGAATGCAAGACATGCTCTTAACTATCAAGTGATAGACGGAGATCATGATACCACTAAAGAGAGGGACAACTCAGAGGAACATATATTTTTCTGAGTTGTAGATGCATAGATTAGCATGTCGAACGAGTTCAACATAATTCTTCCAGATAACCCATGCAGAAAGGTAGAACTGGCAGAATCACAATTATGAATGGAGAACTCCTCAAGAGTACTCTGATTGTGATCTTTTGATCCAACAAACTTCTGCCATAAGTGGTTCATAGTATTTGGAAGAAGGAAATACCACATACCTCGAGGACTAATGCAAAGGTTAATAATAACCTAAAGGAACGAGCAAACACTATCAACATGAAGTAAGTAGGGTGAATCTCAGGTTCAAAACCCAGAAATAGAAGGCCTACTAACTAAATGGCATCACGAGATGCTTTCGGGGATGGTGGCCAGAATCCTCACACCGGGAACACAAAACATTGCTAGATTACTGGGTGACTCTCTAAGACACCTAGGGTCATAATAATAGTTCCAACATATATGTCGAGGCAACAGAGTACCTCAACTCACTGGCTAGTGTGCTTATTCTGACCAAAAGGACATCGGGAATGGAGGAAGGATTAGCAAACGCATTAGATTATTTAGGAACCTGGAATGAATCGAACAACATAACGACTGTAAATGCTCGAAAAGATTTGAGACATCCTGCAAAATGGTGGCATAACCACTCAACATCACAATATCAAGGTTCTGAGGCCAGCTATGAACATAAGGAAGTAGTAGGAACTGAACTAAGGCTTGAACTCAACAATCCTAGGCAACTACGGTTTATTAACACGTCATCCTGAGAGATAGAAGAGAAGCCTAGTTCTTAATCCCCGTAGAAAGAAAGAGGATGACTCAGATCAGAGGGCATGAGGTATAAGGAGTAAAAAGAGCCTTACGTTCCCATCCACAATCAATTCCCTTATATAACTAAAGCATTTCTAGACACGACTTCGACCAGTTTGGCTTTGTAATCCTATAGGCAGTCAGGCTTTGATACCAAAGCTGTCAGGACCCTGATTCCAAGTCACATCGATCTAGCCGGTAACACCTCATATCACTTTGCGGTCTCACGCATGGTATTCTCACGGGGGTCTCCTTACCATGGCCCGGGACCATTTGCGCCTTTTGGCTCACGTATATGATAGTGTCGCTAGCATCCATATGACAGAGAACCCGAGCTGACATGACTAGTCGTGAACCCGAAGTGGCACTAACTTACGGGGACAGGCATACGTGAATCAACATCGAGCATGTCGGTTAACAGCGTGTGAATCCGGGCTGTAGCAGTGGGCTAACAGGACTCCGGTGAACCGGGCTGTAGCAGGCTAGGCAGGACTCCGGATGTCACCGCGTGACATTTCCCCAAAGGGACGGACACAGGAACGAAGTGAATCACATGCCGGCCAGTCAAGTGTTCCGGAGCAGTAGTGCTGGGCTAGCAGGACTCCGGTGAACCGGGCTGTAACGGACTACTATGGCTCATGGAAGCACAAGACTACATTTCCCCATAAGAGAGGCTAGCAAGGATAAACAACTAGATTGTCAGATCCCACACATACCAAGCAGTTCAATCATACACACAATATGCTCAATATGTGCAATACAACATGGCATCACAACATAACTCTACGACTCGGAGTATTTATTCATTAGGCTTCGAGGAGCGAGATATTACAAACATGGGTCTCATGACCCAACAATCATAGCATACAATCAAAGCACATGCGGAAGCTTAACATGTCTGAGTACAGACAGCTATAATTGGAAAAGGCTAAGAAGCCTGACTATCTACCAGATCCTGCCGAGGGCACAAGATCGTAGCTGAGGTATCAAGCTAAACATCGAAGTCCACGTGGAACTACTAGCGAGACTGAAGTCTCTCTGCAAACATAAATTAAACAAACATGAGTACAAATGTACCCAGCAAGACTTACATCAGAACTAGCTACACATGCATCGGTATCAACAAAGGAGGGGGTGGAGTTTAACTACAACAAGCTAACTTTGACTCAGTGGCTAACCTGAACTACGACTACAAGTAACTCTTTTGAGGTGGCGCACACGAGTCCACAAATTCACCATACCAATACACCACTATGGATCTGCTCCCGTCTCCCTGCGAGAACGCCATCCATAGCACTCACGCTTATCTTGCGAGTTTTAGAGTATCCACTTTCACTTGTCTATGAACTATGCAAGGGGTCCAAGTTTCCATATCCGAGGAATCCGGCTATTCGAATATATAATGATAACCCTGCAGGGGTGTACTTCTTCACACACGCTCTCACCACTTATCGCCCTGTACACGTCATGTACCTCGGCAACCTTCAAGCGGAAGCCGGGCGAGGGTGTCGGCCACGACCTGACTAACCAACAAGTCTCTAGTCCAGGTTTATCGCCTATTCGGGTTCCATCCGCAAGGAGATCCGGCCGGGGTGTCGCTCACGGCCCCAAACGATGTGAGCAGGGTTCCCAAGGCCACCATCCGGGTGCCACTTGGTACACCGTGCCACTGTGCCTGGTTTGTCCCAAGCCCACCTGTACCAGGTGCCACTTGGTAGACTACTAACACTATCTACAAACACCAGAAACTAGATGCAACTCCTGGACAGAGATCGAGTTGATTAATAAGTAGAGAGAGCTTGGAGCGCCCGGAGCCCAATGTGTGGTAGTAACTATTCATGGATCACAAACACAGAACTCAGTTCCTGAGGACGGCTGCAATGAGAAAACCCACCATGTACCCCTACATGGCCTCTCACCGCTACCTTTACCAAATCTTGTTCTCATACTTAGCTCACACACAGTAGGACATGTTCGTCACCATTCCAATTCATCCCCGATGAATCAGACCTGACTCAACTCTAAGCAATAGCAGGCCTGACAAACAAGCATGAATGAGTAGGCACATCAGGGCTCAAACAACTCCTACTGATGCTAGTGGGTTTCATCTATTTACTGTGGCAATAACAGGTCATGCAGAGGGAAGGGGTTCAGCTACCGCAGCATGTAACAGTTGAATCGCTGTTGTCCTAATGCAGTAAAAGAGAGCAGGAGCAGAGAGTGGGATTGTATCGGAATGAACAAGGGGTTTTTGCTTGCCTGGCACTTCTGAATATAATATCGTTCTTCATTGGTGTCATCGATCACATCGTCGGAAACATCATTGACTGAGAGGGGACGGTTATCGGCAAACAGAGAAGGACACAATCAATGCAATGCAACAATATGATGCATGAATGTGACATGGCAATATGTTGTTGGTTGGCCTAATGCAACTAGCAACAGGTTAAATGGAGTTGGTTTGAACACTAGGTTCAAATTCAAACTCCATATGTGCTTTATTAAATGCCATTTATTTGAATTGTCCTAAACAGAGGATATAAGTTGCTCTAACATGCATTAAAATGCCATAAACAGATTCTTTGGATTTTTCCGATCATTTTTCATATATAAATTATTTCATTTGGAATTATAGATAATTTTCTATGATTTTTAGAAGTTTTGGGCATTTTCTGGAATTTTCTGGAATATTTTTAATCTAGAAAATTATTAACTGCATCAGCATTGCGCAAGCATGACGTCAGCGAGTCAACTGAGGCTGACCAGGTCAAACCTGACCAGTGGGGTCCACTGGTCAGTGACCTAGGGCTGTGTTGTGTGGCTGGCAGGTGGGCCTAGTCAATGGCCACGTCAGCAGGGTCAAACTGACATGTGGGGTCAGCTGGATTAATCTAAGCTAAACAGGAAATAAATCCTAGGGTTAATTTGGGTGTGGGGCCCATTTTCAGAGAGAGAGGGGAGGGGGGTCATTAGCGGGTCATTAGAGGCTAATGACGTGCCACGTCATCCCACCGGAGTTAAACGCCGACAAGCAGTCAGACGCGGCGGGGACGCTCGGAAATGCGCTACGGGCAGGGGTTTGGCGCACTGAGGCCACCAGGGCATAGCCCTTGCTCGGCCGCATCGAGGGATGCACGCAGCAGCGGCTCCGGTGGGCTAAGTCGATGGCGGTAGCGTCTTGCGCGGCCGGAGTTCGGGAGTGCTTGGAATCGGCGTTGTGGTGCATGGTGGGACGAACGGGTGGGCTAGTTCGGCTCTTGGGAGCAGCACGAGCTGGGCTTGCTCTAGCCACGGTGATGACTTCGCCGGCGGCGTGAAGCTCGCGGGCACGGCGGACAGTGATGCTACGACGAGCTACATGCCACGTGGATAAGGGGAGACGGTGAAAGAGCTCACTGGGGGTCGAAGAGCAGCTCCGTGGGCTCTGGGAGGCGCTCGGGGCGACGAATCGACGACGACGATCTTTGGTGGCCGACGAGGAAACGGCGGCGGTGGCGGCGCAGCAGAGCTTCTGGCGTCGCGTGACTCGGTGGAGAGGACGAAGACAGCAAGGCAGAGACGCCTGGGACGGAGAGGGAGCGAGGGAGTTGTTGTGGCCGCGGCGGTGCACGTCGGCGCTCTCTGACGCATTCGGGTCCGGGCGGGAGAGAGAGCGGAGAAGGGGGAAGGCACGGGAGGAGAGTGAGGGGGGGGGTACGAGGCTGGCGCATGGCGTTCACAGCCGCGTCAGAGAAGCGGCGGAAGCAGGAGGTGGCATGGCGTGTGGCCGGCGCGCAGCGAGCACGCGCCCTGCGTCCGACTGGCGCGAGGTGGAAGACGCCTCTGCCCCTGGTGGGCTGGGCTATCTTACCGGGCTGCCAGCTGGCCAAGTAAGTGGGCTGACAGGTAAGTTATGTTCTGTTTTATTTCCCTTCTGTTTTCTTTTATTTAATCCTTTGCCACTGTTTTGAATTCAAACAAAATTCAAACAATGCCAAAACATCCTCTAAGTATTTTTATGTTGCCTCATGGACTTTTCCAGAGGCTCATAAATTATCACAGAGCATTTCAAAACATATCCCATATATATTTGAAGATATTTTCAAATTCAAATAGAATATTGTTTTAAATTCAGAGACCAAATAATCCCTTAAAAATGTTCCAAAATTTTGGTTTGGTATATAACCCTTGCCAAAATTCTCAAAACTATTTTTAAGGCAATTTGGAATCACTAAATGCAATTTAAAGGGTTCTTGCCTTTCTTTACAATAATTTCTGAGGCTGTGAATATTCCTTATTTCAATTTCCTTTTTCCTATACCTAGAGATTATTTCCTGGGTCCGAATTTGGTCGTAGCCGCGGTGGCAAGGGGGTAGCACGAGGAGCCTAAATCCCACTTCATCCCTGCCTCCGCCAAGAGCACGAGAACGATCGAGTGGAGTGGGGTGATGGCCAGGCCTGTTGTCGGGCGAAAAACGTTTATCTTAAAACAATAACAAGGATTCACTTCTTGTCGCGGGATTTACCAGTGAACGAAAAACCCGGCAAGCATCCCTTTTTCAATCAAAACATCCCATACAGGTCTAGTTCATGCGAGATGAAAAACATGAGCAAGGGGATTACAAGTTTTAAATTTAACAAAGGCCCGTAGGCTTACAAACTAAAAAAGAGATAAGATGCCCGTAATCCCTTTCTTGTCCCTCTCCTCAGGAGGCAGGTCAAGGAGGCGAAAGGGCAAAAGGGGCGCCTAGGCGAGCTACGAGCAACAGAAAGCACCAAGAGAACATCTCGGTGGCCACCCACGGGCGGGCCGGTGATGACGGTGCCGGGAAAGGAGCTGGAAGACGAGGTGGCAGGACCGGCAATACGCGATGAAGGCGTCGGTGCCCACGTACTCCAAGTTGACGGCCTTGCTACCCGCCCTCTTCCTCTTCCGCAGCCTCCCGACGCCAGCCGCCCAAGGAGACAGCCCCGCAAGGTTCAAGGAGCTGGCCCTGCCCTCGGCTAGCTTCTGCCGGAGGAGCGGCCAGGTGCAGATGCTGCTGCTGCCGCACCCGCCCAGGTGCGGGGTGTCCGACGCCTAGTCGGACTCGTCCCCGCTGTCCGCCGTGCTGTCCTCCTCGTCTCTCTCGCTCGAGGACGAGATTCCATCGTCAGAATCTCCATTAGAGGAACTCTCCACGCAACATTTTAGACAAGTTCCCAAGTCTCCGAAGACCTTGACGGAGAGCTGGCCGTCCTCCATTAACTTGAAGTAGAGGACGAGCCCCGCCGTCGGGCTGTGGATGCGGGCGAATGTCTTCCATCCACGATGGAGATACATAACTCGAGGAGCCGGGAAGTCGACGTCGACCCGCGTGCCCCCGTTCCCCTCATGTGCAACCTAAGGGTCTGGGGCGTGGTGCGCTCCATCACCCGAGCGAACGGAGTGGGGAGACGAAGACGACGACGCGGGGGCCGGTGGAGCCTGATGAAGAACTCGCAAGGCTGGTCTTCAACGTGGCCCTCCATCGGGAAGGGCATCATTGGCAGGGGCGAGGCCGGTGCACCGCCACGTCCTCCTCTTCCCCGAGTGCTACGGCCTCTGCCCTGGCCTCGCCGCCTCCCCCTTCCCCTCGCGATCGGTTCCACCACCACGGGTTCAGGAGGGGGAGGGACGCGTTGTCGAGCGGCGACCCTCGCCGCCACCATCGAAGGACCAGGATTCCCTTTCTCCATGGCGGGTGAGAGGAAGGAGTAGAAGCAGAGGGAGATAGAAGATGGAAGAATGCAGAGTGCCATTCCCCTCCTCCTCTTTATAAAGGAACGGGGTTGACGCTCGGTCGCTCCGCTCAGCCAATCCAGACACCGGAGGCATGGGGTATCAGGACCGACCCGCCGCCCCAACCAGCGGCGGCCCGGTTTCTCGCCCCCACCGTTTGCCACCACAAGCGCATAAAAGATGCGTGGCAGACGTGCAGAACTGAGGGAACGGGTGAGGCGACCTCTCCCCACCCCGTGATCGTGGGGAGTGGACGCCTTGAAGACCGTACCCTGACGACGCTCAATAAATGAGCCACGCCTCCACACCACCCTCTTTTTATGGGGAAGACGCGAGCCGCCTCTTTACTGCGATGTGATGCATGCATGTGGAAACCATCCCACGCATGCCTCCCACGTCATGCACACCCCTCCATGCCGTGCCACACGCGTGGGTCGTGGGAGGCGGAGCGCGTGAAGAACCTTACCATGGTAAAAACAGCCCCAAGTGCCCGCACACCATTTTGGGCCTGGCCCAACAACGCGTCGCGCTTATGCATGGCCCAGGCCAGGGGGCTCCTGTCGTTGTACAAAAATAGGGGCACACCTTTGTACCCCTTTTTTTGTGCACGGGCAGTCAGAGTCGCGCCCACAGCCGCACCAAGCAGAACGAGGGAGGTGAGCCAAGGTAAGATCGAAGCCCAAGATAATCAAAGCAACGCGAAGTCCAAGACCACAAAGAGCAGAGGGACGAAGCAAGTTCCCCCGGCAAGACCATTGCCGGGTGGCCTCAGTGGCCCCGGCAAGACTCTTGCTGGGACAGCTCGCCCCGCACCAACAGAGCGAGCCACCCTTGAGCCCACGACCCCCAGTGCCATCATCAGCATGGGGCCAGGACTCGGGAAGGCACCCCTGTGGTGGCATATAGATCTTTATGAAGAGATATTCAAGATCAAATCAAAAGATGGCGATTCTCGGCAAGATCCTTGCCGGGGACGACAACGCGCCACGGCGAGACCCTTGCTAGGCCACCCAGCAAGGCCCTCACTAAAGACGTCGGCAAGGCCTCCGCCAAGCCCACGTCAACCAAGCTTCCACCGCCATTCACATGAAGCTGCCAGCCCAACCAGCAGGGCCGACACCTGCATGGAAACATGCAGCTCCCAGGCCAACTCATGAAGCGCGTGCATGGCGGCATGCAGATCTTCATGAAGGCTCCACCACCGCACCAACTCAGCTGCCAGCCTGCCTACTTGGCACTGCACGCATCCCCGGCCGAGGCGCGTGTCGAAGCGAGGAGGAGCGGTGACGAACGGGACGGGCCTCGCCCCGTCCCCGATAAAGTAAGAGGACACCTAAGTGATGCATTAAATGCACCTTGTCCTGTAATACGAGGGATAACCTCATGCCACTATAGAAATTTCCACCTCCTCTGTGCCACTATGGCAACCCCTTTTTCCTATAAAAGGAGGCCCAAGGCGACGAGGAGGGGGATTCAGCTCTTTGGAACCACACGCTGACCACAACTAGTTCGAGAGCTCAAGAACTCTTAGAAATACACCCACCAAAGCAGGACTAGGGTTTTACGCATCCTCGCGGCCCGAACCTGGGTAAACGATCCTTGTGCTGTCTACTAGCCCTGCTCTCCTTGCAACCCTGTGTCCCGGCAACCGTAGTAGGGATTCTTGTGATCACATAGGAGTCGCTCCACAGCGACAATCCTGCCCTCCACGGGGTGGTTCTATTCATCCAGCCCTCCACGGGGGTCCTGTTCATCCAGCCCCAACCGGCTCAATAGATCGTGGTCCTGTTCATCCAGAGGCAACACCACGGGGTCCTGTTCATCGACCCCCACCGGGAACTGTTCATCCAAACTCCCCAACAACGCTCACTGTTCATCCAGAGGCAACACCACGGGGTCCTGTTCATCCACCCCACCGGGAACTGTTCATCCAAACCCCCCACAGCAACGCTCACTATTCATCCAGAGGCAGCATCAATCGACTTCAGTTAGCAGCAGTAGCAAAGGAATCGCTCGATCTGGTTCAGTTAATAGCCATCAATCGCTCGGGTTCAGTAACGCGTAGCCTGCAGTGCAATCGCTCGGGTTCGGTTAGAGCCCAACGCCTCGCTCGGGTTCAGTTAGAGCCCAACCCCTCACACCGTGCATGCGTGTATGAGAGAAACGCGCATGGCTCGGCCCCAACCACCCACCGTAACCAGGAACACCCCGATATTTTCCTCGCCCTCGCTTCTACCACGGTTGTTTCCGTCATGGACGGCCCAAAGAATGTCATGCGGCTGCGTCTCCGGCCCGCCCAGGAAGAAAACCCCATTTTCTGTCATGATTTTTTTGTCATAGAAGTAGGACCCCACCACATCTATGATGATACCGTGTTTTGTCACAATTATTGTCATAGAACTGTCATAAGTATGACACACAAAAATTTTGTTCGGCCCAAAATGTCACGGATGTGTCTTTTTTTGTAGTGATTACTACTCATGTTGATCTCCCTAAGGAGAAGTGGCTTAAATATAATCCTCCCATTGAAGTTAAAATAGTTGAACCTGTTAAAGTTGAAGAAGAAACTATTACTTATAATGTTGATCCTATTGTTCCTACGGCTTATGTTGAGAAACCACCATTCCCTGTTAGAATAAAGGATCATGCTAAAGCTTCAACTGTGGTCAACAAAAGTAATATTAGAACACCCAAACCCTCTGAGCAAATTAAAGTTGAACCTAGTATTGCTATGGTTAAAGATCTCTTGGTTGATAATATTGATGGGCATGTTATTTATTTGTGTGATGAAGCTGCTAGAATTGCCAAACCTGATATGAAAGATAAACATAGACCTATTGTTGGCATGCCTGTTATTTCTGTTCAAATAGGAGATCATTGTTATCATGGCTTATGTGATGTGGGTGCTAGTGTGAGTGCAAGTCCTTATACCTTATATAAAGAAATTATGAATGATATTGCACATACTGAGATAGAAGATAGTGATGTTACTATTAAGCTTGCTAATAGAGATACTATATCACCAATTGGGATTGTCAGAGATCCTGAAGTCTTGTGTGGGAAGATAAAATATCCTACTGATTTTCTTATTCTTGCTTCCCCACAAGATAATTTTTGTCCCATTATATTTGGTAGACCCTTGTTGAATACTGTTAATGCTAAGATAGACTGCGAGAAGGATATGTCTCATGATTTTAATTTCTCTAAATTTTGTTGACAACTCCATGATAAAGAATTGCCTAGTAAGGATGAAATTATTGGTCTTGCTTCTATTGTTGTGCCTCCTAATGATCCTTTAGAGCAATATTTGCTAGACCATGAAAATGATATGTTTATGAATGAAAGAAGGGAAATGAAGTATTCTTCAATCAAGGACCTATTTTGAAACACAATTTCCCTGTTAAAATCCCTGGGGATCCTCCTCCACCTAAGGGTCATCCCGTGTTTGATCTTAAACAATTACCTGATACACTAACATATGCTTATCTTGATGAAAAGGAGATATATCCTGTTATTATTAGTGCTAACCTTTGAAAGCATGAAGAAAAGGAATTATTGAAAACTCTGAAGAAGCACCGTGCCGCTATTGGATATACTCTCGATGATCTTAAGGGCATTAGTCCCACTCTATGTCAACATAAAATTAAACTGGAGAAAGATGCTAAACCAGTTGTTGATCACCAATGATAGTTAAATCTGAAGATGAAAGAAGTGGTAAGAAATGAAATACTAAAGCTTCTAGAGGGAGGTATAATTTATCCTATTACTGATAGTCAATGGGTAAGTCATGTTCATTGTGTGCCAAGAAAGGGGGTATTACTGTTGTTCCAAATGATAAGAATGAATTGATTCCTCATAGAATTGTTACAGGTTATAGAATGGTAATTGATTTTCGCAAATTAAATAAAGCTACTAGGAAAGATCATTACCCTCTACCTTTTTATTGATCAAATGCTAGAAAGACTATCCAAACATACTCATTTTTTACTTTCTAGATGGTTATTCCGGTTTCACTCAAATACTTGTGTCAAAAGAGGATCAAGAGAAAACTACGTTTACTTGCCCTTTTAGTACCTTTGCTTATAGACGTATGCCTTTTGGTTTATGTAATGTACCTACTACCTTTCAAAGATGTATGACTGCTATATTCTCTGATTTTTGTGAAAAGATTGTTGAGGTTCTGATGGATGATTTCTCTGTTTACGGAGCTTCTTTTGATGATTGCTTAAGCAACCTTGGCCAAGTTTTGCAGAGATGTGAAGAAACTAATCTTGTCTTGAATTGGGAGAAGTGCCACTTCATGGTTAATGAAGGTATTGTCTTGGGGCATAAAGTTGCTGAAAGGGGTATTGAAGTTGATAAAGCTAAAGTTGATGCTATTAAAAAGATATCGTGTCCTAAAGATATCAAAGGTATAAAAAGTTTCCTTGGTCATGCTATTTCTATAGGAGGTTTATTCGAGACTTCTCTAAAATTTCTAGGCCTCTCACTAATCTCTTGCAAAAAGATGTTCCTTTTGTTTTTGATGATGATTGTGTAGAAGCATTTGAAATACTGAAGAAAGCCTTGATTTCTGCTCCTATTGTTCTACCACCTGATTGGAATTTACCCTTTGAAATTATGTGTGATGCTAGTGATTATGTTGTTGGTGCTGTTCTAGGACAAAGAGTTGATAAGAAATTAAACATTATCCAGTATGCTAGTAACACTCTAGACAGTGCCGAGAGAAATTATGCTACCACTGAAAAAGAATTTTTAGCGGTTGTATTTCCATGTGATTCCAAAGTAACTGTTCACACTAATCATGCTGCTATCAAATGTCTTATGGAAAAGAAAGATGCTAAACCTAGACTTATTAGATGGGTTCTCTTGCTACAAGAATTTGATTTGCATATTATTGATAGAAAGGGAGATGAGAACCCCGTTGCAGACAACTAGTCTAGGTTAGAAAATGTTCTTGATGACCCACTACCTATTGATGATAGCTTTCCCGATGAACAATTAAATGTCATACATGCTTCTCGTAATACTCCATGGTATGCTGATTATGCTAATTATATTGTTGCTAAATTTATACCATCTAGTTTCACATACCAGCAAAAGAAAAAGTTTTTTTATCATTTAAGACATTACATCTGGGATGACCCACACCTTTATAAAGGAGTAGATGGTGTTATTAGATGTTGTATACCTGATCATGAACAGGAACAGATCCTACGCATGTGTCACTCCGAGTCTTACGGAGGACACCATGCTCGAGATAGAACTTCACATAAGGTATTGCAATCCAGTTTCTATTGGCCCACTCTCTTTAAAGATCCTCGTAAGTTTCTCTTGTCTTGTGATGAATGCCAGAGAATTGGTAATATTGGTAGACGTCCGGAAATGCCTATGAATTATTCACTTGTTATTGAACCATTTGATGTTTGGGGCTTTGATTATATGGGACCCTTTCCTTCTTCTAATTGGTATACACATATTTCAGTTGTTGTTGATTAAGTTACTAAGTGGGTAGAAGCTATTCCAACTAGTAGTGCTATACACTTCTATTAAGATGCTTAAAGAAGTTATTTTTCTGAGGTTTGGGTTCCCTAGATATTTAATGACTAATGGTGGTTCACATTTTATTCATGGTGCTTTCGTAAAATGCTTGCTATGTCTGATGTTAACCATAGAATTGCATCTCCATATCATCCTCAGTCTAGTGGTAAAGTAGAATTAAGCAATAGAGAGCTTAAATTAATTTTGCAAAAGACTGTTAATAGATCTAGAAAGAATTGGTCTAAGAAACTTGATGATGCATTATGGGCTTATAGATCTTATTACAAGAATCCCATGGGTTTGTCTCCGTATAAAATGGTTTATGGAAAACAATGTCACTTGCCTCTTGAAATAGAAAATAAGGCATATTGGGTCATTAACGAGCTCAATTATGATTTCAAACTTGTCGGTGAGAAGAGGTTATTTGACATTAGCTCACTAGATGAATGGAGAACCCAAGCCTATGAGAATGCCAAGTTGTTTAAAGAAAAAGTTAAAAGATGGCATGATAAAAGGATACAAAAGCGTTTAATGTAGGTGATCATGTTTTGCTATACAACTCTCGTTTAAGATTTTTTGCAGGAAAGCTTCTCTCTAAATGTGAAGGTCCTTACATCATCGAGGAGGTCTATCATTCCGGTGCCATAAAAATCAACAACACCGAAGGCACAAATCCGAGGTGGTAAACGGTCAAACAATCAAACATTATATCTCAGGTACTCCCATAAATGTTGAGACAAATATAATCAATACCGTAACACCAGAGGAGTATAGAAGGGACACTTTTGAGAACGTTCCAAACTCTGAAAAGGAATAGGTATGTGGTACGGTAAGTAAATTGACTCCAAAATGTTTCTAATGATAAATTTCTCGGTTTTGGAATATTTAAAAAATTAGGAAAATTAAGAGTAGTCCTAAAGAGACACGAGGCCACCACAAGGGTGGAGGGAGCGTGTCAGATCACGGGTTTTGGCAAAATCCTCAAGGTTCGAACACTGGGGTGCGCGCGAAGATCTCCCCCTACCGATCCACGCCCTAGCTTGGCTAAGATCTCAAGGGCTAACTTGACGAACTCGCAACACAAAGGATACAAGATTTATACTGGTTCGGGCCACCGTTGTGGTGTAATACCGTACTCCAGTGTGGTGGTGGTGGATTGCCTCTTGGGCTGAGGATGAAAAGTACAAGGGGAAGAACAGCCTCCTGAGGAGAGGTGTTCTTGTGCGTGGTGAACATGTCGTTGTCCGGGTCGATCTCCGCCTCTCCTAGCTATGGTGGTGGCTAGTCCTATTTATAGAGGCCCTGGTCCTGTCCCCAAATATTGAGCGGGAAGGGAGCCAACAACGGCCAATTTGAAAGGGGACAACTAGTACAGCTTATCCCGACAAAAGCAGTCTTCGCCTGCCAAAGCAGTCTTCGCCGTCCTGCTGGTCTTGGTCTCGTTGCACCGATATGGAAACCTTTGCTTGATGCCTTGGTACTCCGCGCCTGCACTTGCTTCCTTAGCACCAAAGAGGAAACAAGGACATTGTGCACACTGGCGCCCGCCTGGTCTCGATCGTCATGGCTCACGTCATTGGAACCTCGCGAGATTTGCCTGGCCTTGATCTCTCTGCCCCTAGTGAGCCAGCCTGGTGAGGGCGCTCCTGAGGAGGTCTTGTGTCGTCTGCCTCGCGAGGCTTGGCCCCTCGCAAGGGTCTTGAATGCTTTTTGGTGAAGATGGACCGTACGGGCCCACTTGCAGAGCCACGCCGTGGGCCTTAGGCAGGCAAGTCTGGGGACCCCCGTTCCCAGAACACCGACAGTAGCCCCCAGGCCCAAGGCGCGCTCGGGCTTGGCTTCAAGTTGAAGCCAAAGGGACAAGTGCGGAGCGCTGCGGGCTCCAATAGCCCGCAGCCTTGGTTGACGCGTGGCGGTTGATTGGACGTGGGCGTCTTCGCTTCTGCACGCTGCCTTGGAATCCGCCTGGCTATGCGGCCACCACAACCTACACAGTTATTCTTCCATCGCCTACACCATACTCCTCCAATTCCTCTGCTTCTCCCGGACTACTCTCCTCTTTCCAATCTGACCTGAGCTCTGCTCACTCCATTGCCATGGCACTGACATAAGCGGATAACGGAAAGAAACCTCTGTCTTCAGCTAGTGCGCCTCCGGCCGCCGAGCCCGCAGTTGGCCGATCGCTGGTGCTCAACGACGAGGCCATGGGCATGGTGCGTCCCATGCTCGCCTCTAGCTTCAATGAGTGGGGAAAGACGGTGGCTTGGCCTACATCTTGTGCTCGTATTGACTGGGCAGCCACTGAGGTCCCATTCTTCATCGACTCCCTTAGGGCCGGCCTAGTCCCTCCTTTCTCCGCCTTCTTCAACGTTGTGCTTGCGCATTATCAGATCCACATGCTACACCTTGATCCTCAATAAGTGACCCTTCTCGCCGTCTTTGCCTTTGTTTGCGAGGCCATGGTAGGCATTGCTCCTTCCGTGGCCCTTCTCCGCCACTTCTTCTCCCTGCACCTGATTGACCCCCGACAAAGCTCAGGATGCCTGAGCTTTCAGGCCGTGGTGGCGACGATCGGCTCGGGGATTGACTTTGAGCTCCCACCATCCACGAGCAGGTTTCCGACATGGTGGGTATTTGTTGATGTCGGAGTGCTCAGCCCCCTTCTCTCTTCTCCATTAGCGCCCGCTATTCCCAGCTTCAGTTAGTGCCACCAAAGGCTCACCGATTCGCGCCTTGCCCCCGTCTGGCTCAGGCTGAAGAGGCTCAAGGATCTTGACGTGACTGTGCCTATGGTGGTGAAGGAGTTCATCCGATGCCGAATCGCTCTGCTTCAGCGCCATTCTCGATCGATGTGGGCCTGCTGCTTGAAAAAGGCGACATTCACGGAGCAGATGCCCACTTTTAATGAGTGGGGGCTGCATCCAGTCGGCCTCGTGGGGCCTCGTGAGAACCCCATCGTCGTGGTTCCTCTTCCTGCTGCTGGCGCCGAGCTCGCCCCAAGTGTGGATGCAGGGGGCGACCACCGTTGGGGGCCGATGGCGAAGGTGCCGAGATGCTGATGCCGCCCAGGGCTCCTGAGGCGTCGTCCTAAGGAACTCGCGACTCTTGCCCTTGGGCGGCGGTTGAGGAGGCGATGCAGCCCGTGTCTCCCGAGGCCGGGGCTCCTAAGACCTCGACAGGTCGCTATGAGGCAGAGCCTGATGGCTCCCCTCAGCTTGGCGCTCCTGAGACTGCCCCTTCGAGCGCTTCACCAGTTGCGCCTCGTGTGGGCCGCCATGTCCAGCGCTTCGGTCGGCTCTGCGTGGACTTCGAAGAGCTCCGCAAGAGGAAGGGGTCCCTAAGCAGCGGCACCTTTGGGCCATTAGAACGGAGAAAGTGCATCGCTGTTGACGAGTAAGTACCTTATCTTGGTGATTCTCCGCGTGCTGCTTCCCTTCCTGACGATGTCTCTTCAGAATCCCTTCTGCCAAGGCCGCAGGATCTCCTGAGAAGCAGCCTCCTCTCGCCTCGCTTCTCCCGCTAGACTCGAGCGCTGCAAGCCCACATGCTGCTCACGGTGTGGAGTCAACCGGGGAAGCCAGCCCGTCGACAAGGCGTCTTCAGCTCGCGCCTTCGCCGTCTCTCCTTCGTGGCCTTGCTTGGAGTACAGCAAGCGTGCCAAGGGTTCCTCCCCTGGTCATGGACGGTAGCTGGATGGCTTTGGTCTTGGGTTCCTCTTCAAGCAGCGGGCCTCCTCTCGTTCGGGCTCCTCGCGAGGCCTGGCCCGCAACTAGGCGGGCGCCAGCCCCCAGCCCCCCGCTGAGAGGGGGCGAGCCACTTCGGGCCCTACCCGCGGTCCCCACAGCGGAGGACGGAGTTAGCAGCATGCTCGAGTCGGCGCAAGAAAGGAGTGTCGTCCGCCACGAGCTCTTTCAGGAGGCGATGGGCGTGATGAACCGGCTTGGTGAAGAGCTCGTGGATGTGGACGCGCTCCTCGTGGCCGAGGGTCTTTGGCTGGTGGAGGAGTGGCATAAGCTGAAGGTGGCTATCAACCTCGGGCGCCACCAGCATGAGCTCGATAATGCAAAGGTCGAGGCTTCCCTCACAGCCTCCCGTGAGGCCTGCTCCCGAGCTCTGGAAGAGGCTCAGGAAGCTGACCGTCGTTGCGAGGTTGTGGAGAAACGCACGTGGGAGCTCCAAGCCTGGAGCGCCGTCTTGGATCAGCAAGTGGAGGCGCGCAGAGCCGCCCTTGCATCGTTGAGGGGGACGCCCGCCCAAGAGGAAGAGATCCGGAAGCGCGAGGAGGCGCTGGCACTGGAAGCCGTGGAGCGTAGCCTTGAGCTTGAACGACTGGAGACGAGGGAGCGTCGAGTTTCCTAGGCGAAGGATGTCGTCGGCACGCGCGAGGCCAGGGCACAGGAGGAGGTTGATTGCCGGGTGGCCGAGGCTTGCACGGGTCTTGAGGGTAGGCTTGACCTGAAGTTGAAGCTCGTGGAAGCTGAGGCCGCTGGTAGGACTGCTGCCCTCAAGTCCAGGTTGACCGAGGTGGAGCGACGCGAGGAGGCCAGCACAGCTGCCCTGGTCTCGGTGCGGGCCAAACTGGCCTCCGCCTGCACCGAGCTTCTCGCTCATCAGCAACGGGTCGCTGATGCCGAGTCCGTCATGCGGCAGAACAGGGAGAAAGTGCTTCAACGGCGGACGCTGGAGCGCGTGCACGCCCCCATTCTCCAGGACCTCAGGAACAGGGCCAACATCGCCCTGGGTCACATCTGTGATGAGAAAGCTCCTCATCCCCATGCGAACGACTACACCAGCCACCTCCGCTTCTTCAACGACATGGTGACGCGCCTGGAGAACCGTTCTGAGAGGGCTCGCCAACTTGTTGAAGAGAGGAGCCACGGCCTGCTCGGGCGTGCGTTCTCCCGCGTCTTCAGCCATCTCCAGAACGCTGACCCCAACTTCGACTTTGACGCCGCCATCGCTCCTGTACCCGAGGCCATTCGGGGTGACCTATCGCGATGGGTGGAAGACAATGTGGACGCGCTGGTCAGGGCCTTCACTTTCGATGACGATGGGGTGGTGCTCGCGGCGGACGTGGGCGACGTGGTCCATGGCGGTGACGGTGGCGCTGGTGGAGGTGATGGTGATGCCAGCGATGGTGGCAGCGATGCTAGCGACGCGTCTAAGGGCGATCCGAGGGACGCGGCGAGCGACATGTCTGACTGATCCCGTGCGTCCCAGCTATTTGTCCTGCACACATAAGCTCGGGTGTAGCCCTTGAAGTTGTAAGAGCATTTTTGGTGTGGAAGCCCCTCATGTAAATTTGCTACTACCTTTATCTTGTTACGTAGATTTGAATATGTGTCTTCGTGAACTCACCTATCCTAGGGCAAAGATGTTGTTGCGGTTTACCTTAGCCTGGATGAGCCCAAGCCAGTTCATGAGGTTGGAAGCTCCTGAGGAACTCGTCGAGACGCCCGAGGGGGCCGCGATATAAGCAAGCGCTAGCCGTGGCGCGACATGCGTGTGGCGCGTGTGCATCTTTCCCAGCCCCACTCACGAGGGACCCGCGAGGGGGAAGCAACAGGCACGAACTCCAAAATAAGGCAAGAACCAGATGGCAAGAAATCGCTCGAATGAGAAAAGGCACCCCCCGCGTGCATCAATGAAAATTAAACTTCAACTTAAATCCAAATCCAGAAGGCAGGGTTACAGAAAAGAGATACAAAGCAAATGGTCACGTCTGGCGCCTAGTCTAGTCTTCATGTCTTCTCATCAGCGCGGAGCTAAGTGCTGCCACTAGGACGTGGGAGGGAGCCCCCGAGGCCCGAGGGCGGCACTCCTAAGACTCCGGGGCATGTACAACCCCACTCGTTATTACGTGCGAGTTTCACGGGCGGCGATCTTCACAGGTGTGAGCCTTACTTCATATCGCCAAATGAGGGCCCCGCCTTGCGCCTCCCTTGACCACCGTTGGGGGAGACCAGAGACCAGGACGACACCAAGGGGCAAAGGGGACACCAGCGGCACCCTCAGCGACCACGGGTCCTCTGCCGGGGGAAGGCTCGCCGGCACCTCCCCGGCAGAGGGCCTACCTCCGGGCGATGCCTTTCTCCGAGCGACGTAGGGAGGGGCCTTGCTCCTGGCCCCGCCCACGCAGCCCCAGTGAGCCTCTCCTGGTGAGATGGATACCGCCACACCGGAACCGTCGCCGGGTGCTGTGAACTGGTTCACTTGCGATTCATGCTTAGCGTAAGCCTGCCCCTGGGAGATTAGCGGTACCCTGTAGATGTTGTCGACGGCGTGGTTGGTGGGGCTCTCGGGCGGCTCCTGGAAGGCCTCAGCTCCTAACGCCTCCTCTTCCCAGCCTGGCTCGAGGAACGAGCCGGGGTCATCCTCCCGCGTGTAGTCCTAGTCCACCATGCGGGGCACATAGGCCTCCGAGGCTGCCGCCTCGAAGACCTTGCCGTAGTGCCCCAGACTCCTAGTGTGCCGCCTTGAGGATAGTAGGGTTGCATCCTACCCGGACCGTAGGTGGCAGCACTCGTGCCTGTGCCCAGCGGAGGTGGCACGGGCACGAGCGGGCGTGCAGCTCCGTTGGTTGCTTCACTGTCGAAGAAGCCTGGTGGTGCGCCTGCAGGCACGCGGGCGCAGCGTGGCCCGCCATGTGACCTGGTCGCAGCTCGGCGACGTGTTCCAGCAGTGCATCCCGGCCGCTCTCCATCAGCCAGCACCGCAGCAACTCCCACTCCATCGTGAGTGCAACTCCCACTCTGGGTGTGCGGCACCGTCGCCGCGGCGTGGCTTGCGGCCCTTGCATCAGCTCGCGCCTGTCATGGGGTGAGGATGGACGGCGCCTGGCCGCGCCGCTCGTGCCCTGTTGTGTCAGGTGGTACTCGCGCCGCCTGGAGCACGGGGCTGAGGTCTTCCTGGGCAGGCGGCGCCATCCAGGCTGGCCAGGCTGCCCAGCGGTCGGCGTTGGTCCTTGAGTCACCGGACATCGGAACTATGGAGCGTCGGTGAATCGACTGGCGGGAGAGAGGCTCCGACGCACCCCTACCTTGGGCGCCAAATGTCGGATCACGGGTTCCGGCAAAACCCTCAAGGTTCGAACACTAGGGTGCGTGCGAAGATCTCCACCTACCGATCCACGTCCTAGCTTGGCTAAGATCTCAAGGGCTAACTCGACGAACTCGCAACACAAAGGACACATGATTTATACTAGTTGGGGCCACCGTTGTGGTGTAATACCCTACTCCAGTGTGGTGGTGGTGGATTGCCTATTGGGCTTTGGATAAACAATACAAGGGGAAGAACAGCCTCCTGAGGAGAGGTGTTCTTGTGCTTGGTGAACCTGTCGTTGTCCAGGTCGATCTCCGCCTCTCCTAGCTATGGTGGTGGCTAGTCCTATTTATAGAGGCCCTGGTCCTCTCCCCAAATATTGAGCGGGAAGGGAGCCAACAACGGCCAATTTGAAAGGGGACAGCTAGTACAGCTTATCCTGACAAAAGCAGTCTTCGCCTGCAAAAGGCTCTGGTGGTGACGCCATCTTGGGATCCACGGTGACCTCCGTCTCGCCGTCCTGCTTGTCTTGGTCTCGTTGCACTGAAAGGGAAACCTTTGCTTGACGCCTCGGTACTCCGCGCCTGTGCTTGCTTCTTTAGCACCAAAGAGGAAACAAGGACATTGTGCATGTTGGCGCCCGCCTATTCTTGATCGTCATGGCTCACGTCATTGGAACCTCGCAAGGTTTGCCTGGCCTTGATCTCTCCACCCCTCGCGAGCCAACCCAGTGAGGGCGCTCCCGAGGAGGTCTTGTGTCCTCCGCATCTCAAGGCTTGGCCCCTCGTGAGGGTCTTGAATGCTTGTTGGACAAGATGGGCCATACGGCCCGCTTGCAGAGCCACGTCGTGGGCCGCAGGCAGGCAAGTCTGGGGACTCCCATTCCCAGAACGCCGACAACGCGCCCGACCCCCCTGGGTGCACCCCCGGTCCTTGTGGCCACCTCGTGTGCCTCCCGGACTCCGTTTTATTGCATGATACTTCTTATGGTCGGTAAAAAATCATTATATAATCTACTGAAGGTTTTGATCCGCGTACCAGGAAAATATCTCCTACTTTTGTTTTGTGTTGTTTTCTATTAGAGTTTTCAAGGCCGGGAATCATGCCGTCCCCCTCCTTCAACAATGTGGGCGACGATGCATGGCTGATGAAGATAGAGATGAAGCGAGAAGAACTCGGGAAAATTAACGAGGATGATAAAATCAAGAAGGCCGTGGAAGATCCAGCTCCCACAGCCGAAGAATAAGACATCCTTCAACCTCACTATGATTAACTTACTCCTACTGAAATTGAAGCCTTCGAGATCATTGAAATAGTTCGTGTGCAATACAAGTATCTCACTCGTGAAAAATATTCTGTTGCAAGAATACATCACCGCACTCAAGAGCATTATTCGCAAATTGGAGAATCTCCTACGCTCGATGTGTGACACTACTTCATCACCACCTCCGACGAAAGAGATCTAAATCCATGGGTATGGGCACTCCCCTTGGAAACTGCCAAGCATGGGGGAGTGCCTCGGTATCGTATCACCGTCACATCTTTATCTTTATCTTTTTTTTAGTCCGATCCTTTTGGTTACATCTTGATTTGAGTTTAGTATGATCCAGCTTTGAGTTTTGCTTTATGTTCCCTGTATGTAATCGAGTCCATTTGATATATAATAAAGAGTAGTTTTGAGTTAAGAGCTTTGCTTTCTTGCTATGATCTTGAGGGAGTTAAATAAAAGGAAAGAATAAAAGGAAATAAAGAGGTTCATATATTGATCTTATGGAGAGTAATGACTTCACATATAAAGAGTATGATGAATAAAAGTTGTTGAGAGTTGACAAAACATAGTTTTGGTCATTGTTGCAATTAATAGGAAGTAATAAAGAAAGAGAGGCTTCACATATAAATATACTATCTTGGACATCTTTTGTAATTGCGAGCACTCATTAAAATATGACATGCTAAAAAGTTGATGTTGGACAAGGAAGACAACATAATAGGTTATGTTTTCTTATATCCAAATAGAAGTTATATTGTCATGGATCATCCAAGATGTTGAGCTTGCCTTTCCCTCGCATGCTAGCCAAATTATTTGCACCAAGTGGAGATACTAGTTGTGCTTCCAAACATCCATAAACCTAGTTTTGCTATGAGAGTCCACTATACCTACCTATGGATTGAGTAAGATCCTTCAAGTAAGTTGTCATCGGTGCAAGCAATAAAAATTGCTCTCTAAATATGTATGATCTATTAGTGTGAATAAAATATGCTTTATACGAACTTGTGATATGGAAGAAATAAAAGCGACGGGCTGCATAATAAAGGTCCCTATCACAAGCGGCAATATAAAGTGATGTTCTTTTGCATTAAGATTTTGTGCATCCAACCATAAAAAGTGCATGACAACCTCTGGTTCCCTCTGTGAAGGGCCTATCTTTTACTTCTATCTCCTATCCTTATACAAGATTCATGGTGATCATCACCTCTTCTTTTTACACATTTTCCTTTGGCAAGCATTGTATGTTGGAGAGATCCGGATATATATATCCACTCGGATGTAGGTTTTCATAAAGTATTATTATTGACATTACCCTTGAGGTAAAAGGTTGGCAGGCGAAACTATAAGCCCCTACCGTTCTCTGTGACCGATTGAAACTTTGAACCCGTAAGTATCGCGTGAGTGTTAGCAATTGTGAAAGATTAAATGATAGCTGAGTATGTGGACTTGATGAAAAGCTCTTATATTGACTCTTTCCGACGTTATGATAAATTGCAATTGCTTCAATGACAGAGATCATAGTTTGTTTGTTTTCAATGAAGTTTCTGATTCATAATTTACCTTGTGAATGAATTGTTACTTTACCATAAGAAATTATATGGCATTATATGTTGTTGTTCTAAAGATGATCATGATGCTCTCATGTCCGTATGTTATTTTATCGACACCTCTATCTCTAAACATGTGGACATATTTATAGATATCGGCTTGCGCTTGAGGACAAGCGAGGTCTAAGCTTGGGGGAGTTGATACGTCCATTTTGCATCATGCTTTTATATTGATATTTATTGCATTATGGGCTTTTATTACACATTATATCACAATACTTATGCCTATTGTCTCTTATTTTATAAGGTTTACATGAAGAGGGAGAATGCCACCACCCGGAATTCTAGACTGGAAAAGGATTAGAGACCTATTCTGCATAACTCCAAAAGTCCTGAAACTTCATGGAGCATGTTTTTGGAAAATGTAAAAAATATTGGGCGAAGAAAGAACCAGAGGGGGGCCACGAGCCAGCCACAAGGGTGGAGGGCGCACCCTAACCCCCTAGGCGCCCCCCAATCTTGTGAGCTACCTAGCAGGCCTCCGGTACCCATCTTTGGCTATATGGTGTGTTTTGACCTGGAAAAATTCAAAAGGAAAATTTCAGGACGAAGTGCCGCCGTCTCGAGGCAGAACCTGGGCAGAACCAATCTAGGGCTCCGACGGAGCTGTTCTTTCGGGAAAACATCCCTCCGGGAGGGGGAAATCATCATCACCATTGATCCTCTCATCGAGGGGGGGTCAATAGCCATCAACATATTCACTAGCACCATCTCCTCTCAAACCCTAGTTCATCTCTTGTATTCGATCTTGGTCCCAAAACCGTAGATTGGTACCTGTGGGTTGATAGTGGTATTGATTACTCCTTGTAGTTGATGCTAGTGGTTTATTCGGTGGAAGATTATATTTTCAGATCCTTAATGATAATTAATATTCCTCTGATCTTGATCCTAAATATGTTTTATGAGTAGTTACGTTTGTTCCTGAGGACATGGGAGAAGTCTTGTTATAACTAATCATGTGAACTTGGTATTCGTTTGATATTTTGATGAGATCTATGTTGTCTTTCCTCTAGTGGTGTTATGTCAATGTCGACTACATGGCACTTCAGCATTATTTGGTCCTAGGGGAAGGCATTGGGAAGTAATAAGTAGATGATGGGTTGCTAGAGTAACAGAAGCGTAAACCCTAGTTTATGTGTTGCTTCGTAAGGGGCTGATTTGGATCCATATGTTTCATGCTATGGTTAGGTTTACCTTAATTCTTCTATTGTAGTTGCAGATGCATGCGAGAGGGGTTAATCATAAGCGGGAGGCTTGTCCAAGGACGGGCAACACCCAAGAACCGGTCCACCCACATATCAAATTATCAAACAAACAAACGTGAATCATATGAGTGTGATGAAAACTAGCTAGAAAACAATTCCCATGTGTCCTCGCGAGCACTTTGCTTTATATAAGAGTTTGTCCCGGCTAGTCCTTTGCTACTAAAAGGATTGGTCCAGCTAGCTGCACCTTAGTTAGTTTATTTACTTGTTACCGATTATGATTTATCTTATCACAAAACTATCTATTACTGATTATTTCATTGCTTGCAGAGAATATCTTGCTGAAAACCACTTGTGATTTCCTTCTGCTCCTTGTTGGGTTCACACTCTTACTTATCGAAATGACTATGATGGATCCCCTATACTTGTGGGTCATCAAAGGCATAACCGTGCCTCCTCTGGAGCAGGACCATATTCACTCCCCAAGCATCAGCACAACTGTTCGACACCGCCAACCTCAAGCTATTGCCCGGGGCCTACTACCTCTTGAGCATGCGTTCGTTTTCCCTTGAAGATGAAAGGGTGATGCAGCAAAGTAGCATAAGTATTTCCCTCAGTTTTTGAGAACCAAGGTATCAATCCAGTAGGAGACTACATGCAAGTCACCTAGTACATGCACAAAAAATCAAGAACCTTGCAACCAACACGATAAAGGGGTTGTCAATCGCTTCACGGGCATTTGTAAAAGTGAGATCTGATAAAGATAATAAGATAAATATTTTTGGTATTTTTGTTGTATAGATTGGAAAATAAAGATTGCAAAATAAATAGTAACAATAATTATAGATCGGGTACTTATATGATGTAAAGTAGACCCAGGGGCCATAGGTTTCACTAGTGGCTTCTCTCATGATATCATATATTACGGTGGGTGAACAAATTACTACCGAGCAATTGATAGAATAGCACATAGTTATGAGAATATCTAGGCATGATCATGAACATAGGCATCACGTCCGTGTCAAGTAGACCGAAACGATTCTGCATGTACTACTATTACTCCACACATCGACCGCTATCCAGCATGCATCTAGAGTATTAAGTTCATAAGAACAGAGTAACACATTAAGCAAGATGACATGATGTAGAGGGATAAACTCAAGCAATATGATATAAACCTCATCTTTTTACCCTCGATGGCAACAATACAATACATGTCAGTTCCCTTTCTATCACTGGGATCGAGTACCAAAAGATTGAACCCAAAGCAAAGCGCTTCTCCCATTGCAAGAAAGATCAATCTAGTAGGCCAAACCAAAATGATAATTCGAAGAGACTTGCAAAGATATTAAAGATATCAAATCATGCATATAAGAATTCAGAGAAGAATCAAATTGTTCATAGATAATCTTGATCACAAACACACAATTCATTGGATCTCGGCAAACACACCACAAAAAGTATTACATCGGATAGATCTCCAAGAACATTGAGGAGAACTTTGTACAGAGAACCAAAGAGAGATAAGAATCCATCTAGCTAATAACTATGGACCCGAAGGTCTGTGGTAAACTACTCACGCTTCATTGGAGAGGCTATGGTGTTGATGTAGAAGCCCTCCGTGATCGAATCCCCTCTGGCAGATCGCCGGAAAAGGCCCCAAGATGGGATCTCATGGGTACAGAAGGTTGCGGTGGTGGAAAAGTAGTTTTGTGGCTCCCCTGGATGTTTTCAGGGTATAAGAGTATATATAGGCGAAATAAGCAGGTCGGTCGAGCTACGAGGTGCCCACGAGTGTGGGGGCGCGCCCTCCTGCCTCGTGGCCTCCTCATTACGTCTCTGAATTCCACTCCAAGTCTCCTGGATTGTGTTCGTTCCAAGAAAGATCCTCGTGAAGGTTTCATTCCATTTGGATTCCTTTGATATTCCTTTTCTGTGAAACACTGAAATAGGCAAAAAAACAGCAACTGGCACTTGGCCTCCGGTTAATAGGTTAGTCCCAAAAATAATATAAAATAGCATATTAAAGCCCATTAAACATCCAAAATAGATAATATAATAGCATGGAATGATAAAAAATTATAGATATGTTGGAGACGTATCAGGGCCTGGCCCCAGGCTCTCTTCTTCAACATGGCCAACAAAAAGTAGAGAATGAAGGAGAAGGGATGAATGACTCTACCCTTCCCCCACCCCTCCTTCTATAGGCGGGTCAGGGAAGAGAGCTGATCCCTCAACGGGTGACCGCCGCCCTCCTCCACCAATTCAAGACGACCGCCCCCGCCATGATGCTCTCCCGCACCACACGCCTCCGTTACCTACCTCACGCAATGCGTGCATCATACATGGTTGAGGATAAGGGTGTGGTGGGAAGAGTGAATTGGTAGTTACTCCCCCGTATGTTAAAGTCATTCATGGGCCATTACAAGGGTGGCCCCACCACGATTGGCTTTACGCAACACGCGGAAAAACCGGAAACTGGCCCAGACTCAAGATTAATGAAGAAGCAGAGAAGATCTCAAGGGGCCAGCCACTTCCATGCCCCTGCCTGCGCACTTACTAGGGCCTACCCCAAAGACGTCCGGCAGCGTGTTCGGGACAGGCCGGAGGCTTCTGTCGGTGCAACAAACCCTGGGTCTATTGCGCAGCAGACTATGCACAGGCACGAGAACAAGACCACAACTCCAAGATCATATTGGAGCGCAAGGGACCAATGCTTTGAAGGATCCAACATGCAGATTAAGAAGACGATAACCAGGCAATGATCATGTCCAAGATTAGTAGACCGACTGCTGCCTGCATCTACTACTATTACTCCACACACCGACCGCTATCCAGCATGCATCTAGTGTATTAAGTTCATGGAGAAATGGAGTAATGCAATAAGAATGATGACATGATGTAGACAAGAGCTATTTATGTAGAAATAGAGCCCATCTTGTTATCCTTAATGGCAACAATACATACGTGTTGGTTCCCCTTCTGTCACTGGGATCAAGCACCGTAAGATCGAACACATCACAAAGCACCTTTCCCATTGCAAGATAAATAGATCATGTTGGCCAAACAAAACCCAAATATCGGAGAAGAAATACGAGGCAATAATAAATCATGCATATAAGAGATCAAAGAAGTCTCAAATAACTTTCATGGATAAAAAGAGATAGATGTGATCATAAATTTAAAGTTCATCAGACCCCAACAAACACACCGCAAAAGAATTACATCATATGGATCTCCAAGAGACCATTGTATTGAGAATCAAACGAGAGAGAGGAAGCCATCTAGCTACTAACTATGGACCCGAAGGTCTACAAAGAACTACTCACGCATCATCGGGGAGGCACCAATGGACATGATGAACCCCTCTGTGATGGTGTCTAGATTGGATCTAGTGTTTCTGGAACTTGCAGCGGTTGGAATTGATTTTCATCGACTCCCCTAGGGATTCTAGAATATTGGGGTATTTATAGAGAAAAGAGGCGGTCTGGGGGGGCATAGGAGGTGGGCACAACACACCAGGGCGCGCTTGAGCCTCCAGTGTGCCCTGGTGGGTTGTGCTCCCGTCGGAGCACCCCCCAGGCCCTTCTCCGGCTGATTGGATGTCTTCTGGTCCAAAAAATCCACAAAAAGTTTCGCTGCATTTGGACTCCATTTGATATTGATTTCCTGCGATGTAAAAAACATGCAAAAAACAACAACTGGCACTTGGCACTATGTCAATAGGTTAGTACCAAAAAATGACTATAAAATGATTATAAAACATCCACGAATGATAATATAACAACATGGATCAATAAAAATTATAGATACGTTGGAGACGTATCACCCCTCGCCAGCGCCGTGGAAGGAGGAGTGGGCCACGATCGACTACCGTGCCCTGCGTCCGTTATGGACCTTGGCGCGGTGTCGCCAAGGAATTTATTATTTGACAACATAAAGTAAATTCATTTTTCATTTCGGGACTGGGCATCCCTAATACCTTTGCCTTAATCTCGTGCAATGACAACTGAATAAACACTCATCATCAGAATAACACATCTAGCAAGGAAAATATCGGCCACCCCTCACCGTGGTACGAGCACACAAAAGAGAAATTTATTTTGAAAATTAGAGATGGCACATAGAAATTTGCTTAGAACGGCAAAAGAATACCGCATATAGGTAGGTATAGTGGACTCATATGGCAAAACTAGTTTAAAGGATTATGGATGCACAAGTAGTGATCATACTTAGTGCAAAATGGAAGCTAGAAAAAGATTGAGATGCGACCAACCAAGAAATGAATAATCTCATAAGCGAGCATTAAGCATAACTAACACCGAATAATGCACCACAAGTAGGATGTAATTTCATTCCACAACTATTGACTTTGGTGCTTGCATAGGGAATCACAAACCTTAACACCAATATTCTCACTAAAGAACAATTACTCATCAACATGACTCACATATTGCATCATCATATTTGAAAACTATTACGAGGAATCAAGTTTATTTTGTCCAGTGATCTTCATGAAAGTTTTTATTATATCCTTCTTGGATATCTATCACTTTGGGACTAATTTTCATGTGTTGCTTTTGATAAGCTTAAACAAATATAAGTGAAGATCATGAGCATAATATTTCTTTCTCTCAAATTAATTTAAGTGAAGCAAGAGAGAATTTCTTAAAAAATTACTAACTCTCAAATAAATCTCAGTGAAGCAAGAGAGAATTTCTTCAAAAATACTAAAGTGCACCATGCTCAAAAAGATATAAGTGAAGCACTAGATCAATGCCATAGCTGATAAAGATTTAAGTGAAGCATAGAGAGAAATTCTAACAAGTCATGTCATAATTTTGGCTCTCTCTAATAGGTGTGTCCAAGAAGGATTCAAGACTTAAAACACAAAGTAAAACAAGCAAATACTCATATCATACAAGACGCTCCAAGCAAAACTCATAGTATGTGACGGATAAAAATATAGTTTCGAGTAAAATACCGATGGTCGTTAGAAGAAAGAGGGGATGCCACTCGGGGCATCCCCAAGTTAGTTGCTTGCTTCTCTTTGGATAATAGCTTGGGATGCCATAGGCATCCCCAAGCTTGGTCTCTTCTTACTCCTTATTCCTTCATCCATTGTAAGATAACCCAAAACTTGAAAACTTCAATCACACAAAACTTAACAAAACCTTCGTGAGATCCGTTAGTATAAGAAAACAAATCACTACTATGAGTGCTGTTGCAAACCAATTCATATTTTATTCTTGCATTATATGTACTGTATTCCAACTTTTCTATGGCAAAAACTCTTCAAAGAAAACCATAGAATCCTCAAAACAAGCAGAAAATGCAAAGAAAACAGAATCTGTCAAAAACAGAACAGTCTGTAGCAATCTGCGTATTTCGTATACTTTTGTAACTCCAAAAATTCTGAAAAATTAGGGCGACCTGTGTAGGTGTACAAAAGTAGGGACCCTTATGTACCCCTTTACTTGTGCACGGGCAGTGATAGCCACACCTGCGGCCATGCTGGGCGGGGCAGATGAAGCGAAGGTACAAGACTGCCAATGGCAGTTCTCAAGCCAAAGGCGCGTAGAGCAAAGGGGCAATATGGACTTCCCCTGGCAAGACCGTTGCCGGGACGGCCTACATGGCCCCCGCAATAGCCTTGCCGGGGCAACTTGCCCAACACCAGCAAGACCGCCACCCTTGAGCCTGAGAGTTATGACACCATCGACAAACGTCAAGACCAAGGCTCGGGAGCGCTTGCGTAGTGGCATGCAGATCTTTGTGAAAACCAAAGGCCTGCAAGCCTAGATGAGGACCAGAAGATGAAGACCCCCGGCAAGACCCTTGCGGGGACGCCCACGAGATCCCGGCAAGGCCCTTGCCAGGGGTGTCTGCGGGGCCGAGGACAGGCCCACACTTGCTAGACTTTCGCTGCCCCGCGCCCGTTCTCACGTGGCAGCCAGCCTGCCAACTAGGCGGACGCCTGCGTGGCAGCATGCAGCTTCTAGGGCAACTAGCCAAGCACCTGCGTGGTGGCATGCAGATATTCATGAAGACCCTACCACCACACTAGCTCAGTAGCCAGCCACCTAGCATGGCGCTACATGCCTCGTCAGCTTGGATGCGTGGCAGAGCCAGGCGAGGCGGCGACGGACGGGACAAGCTTCTTCATCGTCCCTGATAAAGCAAGAAGGCACGTCGGCATCGCATTAAATGTGTTTGTCCTATGGTGCTAGGCGATAGACTTATACACTATATATACTTTCCACCTCCTGTGTGCCACTGTGGCCACCCCTTTGACATATAAAAGGAGGCCCGAGACGTATCGAGCAAGGATTAGGACTTTTTGGACTAGGCATGCACCGCAGCTAGTACCCCTTTACTTGTGCACGGGAAGTCGTAGCCACACCTGCGGCCATGATGGGCGGGGCAGAGGAAGCGAAGGTACAAGACTGCCAATGGCAGTAATCAAGCCAAAGGCACGAAGAACAAAGGGGCAAGATGGACTTCCCCTGGCAAGACCCTTACCGGGAAGGCCTACATGGCCCCGGCGAGAGCCTTGCCGGGGCAACTTGCCCAACACCAGCAAGACCACCACCTTTAAGCCTGAGAGTTATGACACCATCGACAAACGTCAAGACCAAGGCTCGAGAGCGCTTGCTTAGTGGCATGTGGATCTTTGTGAAAAGCAAAGGCCTGTAAGCCTAGATGAGGACCAGAAGACAAAGACCCCCGGCAAGATCTTGCCGGGGACGACCATAGACCCCTGGCAACACCCTTGTCGGGGACACCCACAAGATCCCGGCAAGGCCCTTGCCGGGGGCATCTGCGGGGCCGAGGCCAGGCCCGCGGTTGCCAGAGTTTCGCTGCCTCGCGTTTGTTCTGACGTGGCGGCCACCCAGCCAACTAGGCGAGCACCTGCGTGGCAGCATGTAGCTTCTAGGCCAACAAGCCAAGCACATGCATGGTGGCATGCAGATCTTCGTCAAGACCCTGCCACCGCACCTGCTCAGCAGGTAGCCAGCCAGTGTGGCGCTGCATGCCTCGTTAGCTTGGACGCGCGTCAGAGCGAGGCAAGGCGGCGACGTACGGGACGAGCTTCTTTGCTGTCCCTGATAAAGCAAGAGGGCAAGTCGGCAGCGCATGAAATGCGTTTGTCCTACGGTGCCATGCGATAGACTTGTACACTTTACATACTTTCCTCCTCCTGTGTGCCAATGTGGCAACCCCTTTAACATATAAAAGGATGCCCAAGTCGTACTGAGCAAGGATTCAGACTTTTTGGACTAGGCATGCTCCATAGCTAGTTCAGGAGCTCAAGAACACTAAATACACACAAAGAAGGAGTAGGGTTTTACGCATCATTTGCGGCCCGAACCTGGGTAAAAATCCCCCCGCGTTGATCTTCTAGACCCAGTCTTTGCGCAGCCCCACGCCCCACCAACCGTAGAAGGGACTCCCCTAGGTGTTGTTCCTGAGCCCCAACATCTTTGGCGCGCCATTTAGGGGGCGCTGAGGCTGTGAAAATCTAGTTTTGAAGTCAACTCAATGACTCCTTCATCGCGATGGCTCCCAAGAAGAAGGTGATCACATCGATTGGGTTGTCTGGGGCCGAACCACGCGTCCCGGCGCAGGCGGGCGAAGGGGCGGTCATGGATGGTAGCGGAGGCGTGGCCCGCGAGCATCCATGGCACTATAGCAACTGGAGCCAGGCGAGCAACGCCGTGCATGCCCGAGATGACGAGCCGTGTGCCGCTGGGCCCGGGGGTGGGGCCGTGCTGCCCATGGGCGGCGCGGCGACCTCCTGGACGCCCCAGCCGTCACTTACGCCGTGACCTTCCCAGGTCGCGCATGACGAGCAGCGCCGCAACGTCGGTGCCTACGGACACCACCGCAGGAAGAGCCCTTTGCGTCAGTCTCAAGACGCACCGGGGCGGCATGCGCGCCCAGACGCTGGCGGAAACGGCGTGCGACAGCAAGACCATGATAGAGCTTGTTCTAACGTTGTTAGAAGTCGGAGCGCGTCGCGGTCCACACAGCTTTCACCGCCACCCACGCCAACGGAAGAGTTGGCACGCGTGCAACTACTCCTCGACTTCCCTCCAGCAGCGGAGTGATAACCCACAAGTATAGGGGATCGCAACAGTTTTCGAGGGTAGAGTATTCAACCCAAATTTATTGATTCGACACAAGGGGAGCCAAAGAATATTCTCAAGTATTAGCAGCTGAGTTGTCAATTCAACCACACCTGGAAACTTAATATCTGCAGCAAAGTGTTTAGTAGCAATGTAATATGATAGTAGTGGTAACGGTAGCAAAGGGTAACAGTAGCAAAAGTAATGTTTTTGGTATTTGTAGTGATGATAGCAATAGAAACAGAAAAGTAAATTGTCGGCGTTCTGGGAACGGGAGTCCCCAGACTTGCCTGCCTGCGGCCTGTGGCGTGGCTCAAAGGGGGGCCCAGCACGACCCATCCTCATCAACACAGACTCAAGACCCTCGCGAGGGGCCAAGCCTCGCGGGGCGGACGACACGGAGTTTCCTCAAGCACGGCCTCACCAGGCTGGCTCGCGAGGAGGCGGAGAGATCAAGGCGGGGTACCTCACGAGGTGCCCGTGACGCAAGCCGTGACGACCAAGGGCTCCAGGCGAGCGCCAGCTCGCGCAGTGTCCTCCTTTCCCCTTTGCTGCAAAGGGGCAAGCGCAGCCGTGGAGTACCGAGGCATCAGGCAAAGGTTGCCATTTCGGTGCAACAGGACAAAGACCAGGAGGACTGCAACACGGAGGTCATCGTGGAGCCCAAGACGGCGTCACCACCAGAGCTTTGTGCAGGCGAAGACTACTTTTGTCAGGATAGCTGGTACTAGCTGTCCCCCTTCAAATTAGCACGCCATTGTTGGCCTCCTTCCTGCTCGATATTTGGGAAGAGGACCAGGGCCTCTATAGATAGGACTAGCCACCATAGTAGGAAGGGGGGATCGAAATCTGAGAGAGAGAGAGAGAAGGGTGACTGAACTCCCCCTAGCAGTTGCCCCCCCCCCCAGCCAAGAACAGACCCTCGCGAGGCTGGTCTTCCTTGTATTGTTCATCATCATCAGCCCAAGAGGCAATCCACCACACCACACACTGGAGTAGGGTATTACACCACAATGGTGGCCCGAACCAGTATAAACCCTGTGTCTCTTGTGTCGTTCTTCCCATAGCTTAGATCTTAGCGAGGCGGAGGGGTGCAGGTAGGTAGGAGGTGAAATCTCCGCGCACACCCCAGTGTTCGAACCTCAAGGGTCTGCCGGAACCCGAAATCCGACATTTGGCGCGCCAGGTAGGGGTGCACCAGAGTTTTCCCTTCCGCCACCGCCATGACCTGCCTCGCGATGAGTAGCGCGGCGCCCGCTTCGGCCGCCGGCGCCAGCACGGGGGCCAGGGGGCTCCGAGCCCTGGCCACACCCCAGCAACGGGTGCGGTGGCCGGACCATTTCAAGCCAACGACGCCGCCGTGCTACGGCGGCGCGACTGATCCACTGGCCTTCTTGCTGGCGTACGAGGAGGCCAACCTCAAAGCTAGAGGTGACGATAGGGTCATGGCCAACTGGCTCCCCATGGCCCTCACCGGCGCTCCACGCACGTGGCTGCTCCACCTGCCTGCAGTCTCCGTGGCCTCTTGGGAAGAGCCCCGCAGCCTCTTCCCTACCCATCACGCTACACCAACACCCCCGGTCGTCGCAGCCCTCCTGGGCGGCTCGCAGGCGCCGCGTACAAGTCACCACGTCAAGCCGTTCATCCGCCGGGTCAGCGCCGCTCCCACGTAGCAGGGGGCTCTCCCGGACCGGGCGGCGTCCAAGGCCGGCCTAACCTTCAGCTCGGAGGACCACCCCTCCAACTCGGCCTGCTCGGGTGCGCTCCCCATGCTGCGCACCCCCACCATCTGCCAGGTGGCCGTCACCAGAACTCTCATCAATGGCGGTGCGGGCCTCAGCGTACTCTCGGTCGAGGCCTGCAACCTCCTCTGCATACCCCTGGAACGGCTGCAACCCAGTCGGCCCTTCTCAGGCGTTGGGGGCAGATCATCCAGCTCCTTGGGACAGATCCGGCTCCCAGTAACCTTCGGCACCTACCACAACTTCTGCACGGAGCTGGTCGACTTCGACATCGCTCCCATCGGCCTTCCCTACAATGCCATCCTCGGCTACCCAGCGCTGGCCCAGTTCATGGCCGCGACGCACCCGGCGTACAATCTCGTGAAGATGCCCGGAAGCAGCGGTGTCCTCACCATGCACGGGGATACCAGAGACGCGCTGCGGGTGCTCAAGCTCGCCTTCAAGACGGCGGCGTCGGCACAGTCCGCCGACTCGGAGACCCCCGAGCCCAAGGGGGCTGCACCCGCCAAGAAGAAACAGTTGTTCACCCAAGACAAGGCAGAAACCAAGCGGATACCCGTCGATGAGGACGGGTCCACCAACGCCACTTTCACCATAGGCGCCAACCTCGAACCCGAGCAGGAGGAGGCCCTTGTCGGGTTCCTGCGCGCGAACAAGAAGGTATTCGCTTGGGAGCCTGACCAGTTGGCGGGGATCCCTAGGAGTGTAATCGAGCATCTCCTCAATGTGTGCCCCAATGTGCGCCCTGTGAAGCAGAAGGCAAGGCGGCAGTCCACAGAAAAGCAGGCCTTCATCGTCCAAGAGACCCTCAAATTAGAAGCCGCTGGGGTCATTCGTGAGGTCCGATACCCGGATTGGTTGGCCAACCATGTCGTTGTGCCAAAGAAGGGAGGGAAGGAGCGCATGTGTGTCGACTTCACCAACCTCAACAAGGCATGCCCGCAAGATCCATTCCCGCTCCCCCGCATCAACCAGATCGTCGATTCCACCGCGGAATGCGACCTTCTATGCTTCTTGGATGCCTTCTCTGGGTATCACCAGATCAAGATGGCGGTAGAAGACGTCGAAAAGACAGCCTTCCTAACCCCGTGTGGGTTGTACTGCTACACATGCATGCCATTCGGGTTTTGTAACGCAGGAGCGACCTTTCAGCGGCTGATGCACATCACCTTGGGCCCGCAGCTCGGGAAGAATGTTGAGGCTTACGTCGATGACATTGTGGTAAAGTCTCGGGAGGCCAGGGCCCTGATACAAGACCTGGAGGAAACCTTCGCGAGCCTCAACGCAGTGAACCTACGGCTCAACCCAGAGAAGTGTGTGTTCGGAGTCCCCTCGGGCAAGCTCTTGGGTTTCTCGTGTCCCACCGAGGCATTGAGGCTAACCTGGAAAAGGTCAAGGCGGTCGAGGACATGAGCCCGCCAAAGACCCTCAGAGAAATGCAGAAGCTCACTGGGCGCGTGACCGCGCTAGGGCGCTTCATCTCCAAGTTGGGGTAGTGAGCACTGCCTTTTCTTCCAGCTAATGAAGAAAAAGGGGCCCTTTGAGTGGATTGAAGAGGCCGACAAAGCGTTCCAGGATCTCAAGAGATACCTGACCAGCCCACCGGTCATGGTGGCTCCGTGCCCTCAAGAGCCCCTGGTGCTTGACCTCGCCGCCACTCCCTACTCCGCCAGCGCAGCCCTGGTGGCGGTTAGAGAGGAGCGTCGAATCAAAACCACAGCAGCAGCCCGGGACAAGGCAAAACAGGAACAAGGAAGGCCCTCAGAAACCGCCACCACGACTAAGGAGGATCAGCCGCCGCAGAGGAGTGCACCGGAGGCGGAAGAGGCCCCTCTCCCAGATGGCCAGCCTCAGGAGGCCTCATCGCCTCATGAGGCGCCATGGTCTCCCAAGGGAGCCACCAGCACTGGCACACCCAATCTCGTTGAGCACCCAGTGTACTTCGTCAGCACGGTGTTGCGGGACGCAAGGGCACCGTACCCGATGCCTCAGAAACTCCTCCTCGCGCTACTGGTGGCCTCGCGCAAGCTGCGGCACTATTTTCAGGGCCACCCCATCAAGGTCGTCTCGTCATACCCCCTGGAGAGAGTGCTCATGAGCCCTAACTCAGCTGGAAGGG
The DNA here is from genome assembly GCF_018294505.1 of Triticum aestivum. Lineage (NCBI taxonomy): Eukaryota > Viridiplantae > Streptophyta > Magnoliopsida > Poales > Poaceae > Triticum > Triticum aestivum. Next base: position 258,843,044 of record NC_057800.1, on the reverse strand, counting down.
TCGCTGAGTGGAACATAGAACTGCAAGTGTTTCAACTCGAATTCAGCATGACCAGAGTCATCAAGGGAGCAGCATTGGCGGATTTTGTGGCGGAATGGACTGAGGCACCAGGCCTCAAGGCCGACGAGGATCGGTCCCTCTCCCCGGGAAGCGAGGCGCCAGAAGGCTGGGTCATGTACTTCGATGGGGCGTTCTCCAGGCACAGCGCTGGGGCTGGGGCGGTGCTTATATCGCCCACTCAGGACAAGCTCTACTATGCTGTGCAGCTCTGTTTCCAGCAAGGTGAAAAGGTCTCCAACAACATAGCGGAGTATGAAGGTTTAATAGCAGGCTTGAAGGCTGCAGCTGCCCTGGGGGTGAAACGCCTCACCATCAAGGGCGATTCATAGCTCCTTGTCAATTTCTCCAACAAGGTGTACGAGCCGAAAGATGAGCACATGGAAGCCTACGTTGCGGAGGTCCGCAGGATGGAGAAGTAGTTCTGGGGATTGGAGTTGCAGCATGTGCCCCGAGGCACCAATCAGGAGGCCGATGACATCGCCAAACGGGCGTCCGGGCGGTTACCTCAGGAGCCTGGCGTTTTCAAGGAGCGGCTCTTCAAGCCCTCAGCACTGCCGTCATTGTCAAACACGGCTTAGCCTCGGGAGGAGCTCCCCTAGCCACCTGCCTCAGGAGCCCCGGCCTGTGGCCCAGCCTTAGGAGCACGCCTGCTCCTGACGATGGAACCTCAGGAAGGGTGCTGGATCACGGAGCTCCGTAGTTACTTAACACAAGGGACCCTGCCGGAGAAGGAGGAGGAAGCAGAGCATGTGGCACGGCAGGCCACGGCATACTGCATCAAGGATGGAGAGCTCTATCGGAAGTGACCAAACGGTGTATCCCTGCGCTGCATCTCCAGGGAGCAAGGAAAGGAACTGCTGGAAGATATACACGGTGAAGACTCTGGACATCATTCATCATCACGGACCCTCGTCGGCAAGGCGTTCCGTAGTGGGTTTTATTGGCCCACCGCACTCAATGACGCCGTCGAACTAGTGAAACCTTGTGAGGCCTGCCAGTTCCACGCCAAGCAGATCCATCAGCCGGCAGGAGGCCTGCAGACTATACCCTTTCGTGGCCATTCGCACTCTGGGGGCTGGACATCCTGGGCCCGTTTCCTCGGGCGCCGGGGGGCTACCGCTACCTCTACGTCGCCGTGGACAAGTTCACCAAGTGGGCTGAAGTAGAGGCCGTCCGCACCACCCCCGCGGTTTCCGCGGTCAAGTTCATCAGGGGCATCGTGAGCCGGTTCGGGGTGCCGAACCGCATCATCACGGACAACGGTTCGCAGTTCACCAGTAACCTTTTCAAAATATACTGTGCTAACCTTGGAACACAGATATGCTATGCTTCGGTGGCGCACCCCCGAAGCAACGGCCAGGCCGAGCGAGCCAACGCAGAGGTCCTGAGGGGCCTCAAGACCAGGACGTTCAAGAAGAAGCTGGAGGCCTGCGGCAGAGGTTGGTACGACGAGCTTCAGTCCGTGTTGTGGTCCATTCGCACAACCGCGACCAAGCCAACTGGAGAGACCCCGTTTTTCCTGGTCTATGGAGCCGAAGCAGTCCTCCCTCACGAGGTCAGACGTCGCTCTGCACGGGTCGTGGCGTTCGACGAGGCGCAGCAGGACAACATGCGGGGGATGGACCTCATGCTGGGGGAGGAACATCGCCGAGAAGCCGCGCTGCAAGTGGCGAGGTACCAACAAGCACTGCGACGATATCACTGCCGCGACATCCGCCCCAGAACTATCAAGGTAGGAGACCTCGTGCTCAGGCGGGTTCTCTCCAGGGAGGGATTGCACAAGCTCGCTCCCATGTGGGAGGGCCCGTTCAAGGTTGTTCATGTTTCCAGGCCTGGCTCCGCGCTCTTGGAGACTCAGGAGGGGGTGCCGGTCCAGAACGCATGGAACATCCAGCACCTCCGGAGGTTCTACCCCTAAAAAGGCCCAGAGCCTGTGAAGAAGGCGAATGCCTATGAAGCTGTCGCGTTTTGGAAAAGGCCCGGAGCCTGTGAAGAAGGCGAATGCCTGTGAAGCTCTCGCATTTTGGAAAAGGCCCGGAGCCTGTGAAGAAGGCGAATGCCTGTGAAGCTGTCACGTTTTGGAAAACGCCCAGAGCCTGTGAAGAAGGCGAATGCTTGTAAAGCTGTCGTATTTTGGAAAAGGCCCAGAGCCTGTGAAGAAGGCGAATGCTTGTGAAGCTGTCGCGTTTTGGAAAAGGCCCGGAGCCTGTGAAGAAGGCCAACGCCTGTGAAGCTCGCCGCCCGTGACACTCTCACGTAATAATGAGTTGGGGCCGTACACGCCCCGGAGTCTCAGGAGCGCCGGCCTCAGGCCCTGGGGCTCCCTCCCACGCCCAGTGGCAGCACTTAGCTACGCGCTGGTGAGAAGACGTCGAAGACTAGATTAGGTGCCGGCCGCGACTTTTTCATTTGCTTTCCGCAGTTGGCTTGTTCATGCTCATTCGAAGTTTTATTGAAGTTGTTTCCGTCTTTGGCTTGTGGTTCTTCGACTTTTCACTCTCCTGCCTTGATTTCTCTTATGCAAGGCCTCGCGAGTGGGGGGGGGGGGAAGCCGAGCGCCCTCGCGAGTGTTCCCGTCCTAGTCGTTCAAAGGTTTCGCGACCTGGGTCCATTACAAGAGCACCCCTCCATTCCGTGCCCCACGGGCACCGCGACACGAACACAGGGCCTGGGTCGGTCGCCCCACATGGCTGGGGCTGGGAACTACCCACGCGTGGGCACATAGCCGGAAGGCACGATAACGGAAGCAAAATGATGATTAACAGCAATAACCCAAATACGCCCCCGCGGGGCTCCACACTACTGTCTTTTTGCGCAGGAAAAAGGAAAAGAAAGAACAAATCAGGCGCAGCTCACCTCACACCGGCCTGCAGGGAGGACTCGAGCCGCCTCCGGGGCTCAGGCAGACTCCCTCTCGCACTTCATCGAGGCGCGACGGCGGGCAGACACGCTACCACCTCCCAAGCAGATACGACGGCATGGAGGCTGACCGCGGCCACCGCTGGAAGAGTCGCCGCTTGAAGAAAAACCGGAGAAGCTTGGGGAACCCTAAGCACCGCCAGTCACGCGAGCGTTGTCCTCTCCATCATCATCGGAGCTGGGTTCCCGGCCGCGGTCGTCGTCCTTAGGGCAGCACCCCGTGCGGTGACCATCTTCCCCAAACACCCTCACGTAGAGGGTGGCATCACCGTCAAACTTGAAGTGCAGGGTGCACCGACGGCTCAGGCTGCGTGCGCGGGCAAACGTCTGCCAACCACGGGCCAAGGCCAGGCTCTCGGCTGCGGAGACTTCCAATGAAGCCCATGAGGCCCGGCTGCAGCAGCCGTCAGCCTGGAGCCAGAGGCCGCCTGGGGCGCCGGTCGGGAGCTCGCCAAGGAGGAAGAGAGGAAGTGGAAGCCGGGTGCTAGTCGGCTCCGCCGACCACACAATGAACTCCGGCAGCACCTCTGCAGCGCGAAAGCGCGGCCTAAGGGGACGCGCGACCGAAGCGCGCCCCCCGGCCGCAGCAGTCCGCCCGTCACCATGCTGGAAATCGTCTCCGCGGCCGCGGGGAGCTGCCGTGGTGGCCACAGGATGTTTGCGAGGGCGCCCTCGGCCGCGCTTGGGCGGGGGAGAGGCAGGCTCTACCCGGCGAGCCTTCCCCTTCTCTGCGGCCGAGAACCTCCTCGACAGGGCCACGAAGAAGAAGGAGAAGCAAGGGGGAATGAAATGGAAGGGCGCGCGCCAATCCATACTTATAGCCAGCGAGGGCCAACCGTCAGCCCCCACTATCGTAGGTAATCATGACCCGCTTTGCATGCAGGGACTTGTCCAATCCGTGTAGTTGCCGAGGCGCCATGGGGAAGTGGAGACGCCCACGTCCAATCAACCGCCATGCGGCGTCCAAGGCCGCAGGCTGTTAGGGCCAGTGGCGCTTCGCGCTTACCCTTTCGCCTCCCTGCACGGCCAAGTCTGGGCGCGCCTTGGGCCCGGGGGCTACTGTCGGCGTTCTGGCAACGGGGGTCCCCAGACTTGCCTGCCTGCGGCCTGTGGCGTGGCTCAAAGGGGGGCCTAGCACGGCCCATCCTCATCAACACAGACTCAAGACCCTCGCGAGGGGCCAAGCCTCGCGGGGCAGATGACACGGAGCTTCCTCAGGCACGGCCTCACCAGGCTGGCTCGCGAGGAGGCGGAGAGATCAAGGCGGGGTACCTCACGAGGTGCCCTTGACGCAAGCCATGACGACCAAGGGCGCCAGGCGAGCGCCAGCTCGCGCAGTGTCCTCCTTTCCCCTTTGGTGCAAAGGGGGCAAGCACAGCCGCGGAGTACCGAGGCATCAGACAAAGGTTGCCATTTCGGTGCAACAGGACCAAGACCAGGAGGACTGCAAGACGGAGGTCATCGTGGAGCCCAAGATGGCATCACCACCAGAGCTTTGTGCAGGCGAAGACTACTTTTGTCAGGATAGCTGGTACTAGCTGTCCCCCTTCAAATTAGCCCGCCATTGTTGGCCTCCTTCCCGCTCGATATTTGGGAAGAGGAACAGGGCCTCTATAGATAGGACTAGCCACCATAGTAGGAAGGGGGATCGAAATCCGAGAGAGAGAGAAGGGTGACTGAACTCCCCCTAGCAGCTCGTCCCCCCAGCCAAGAACAGACCCTCACGAGGCTGGTCTTCCTTGTATTGTTCATCATCATCAGCCCAAGAGGCAATCCACCACACCACACACTGGAGTAGGGTATTACACCACAATGGTGGCCCGAACCAGTATAAACCCTGTGTCTCTTGTGTCGTTCTTCCCATAGCTTAGATCTTAGCAAGGCGGAGGGGTGCAGGTAGGTAGGAGGCGAAATCTCCGCGCGCACCCCAGTGTTCGAACCTCAAGGGTCTGTCGGAACCCGAAATCCAACATAAATAAGCGAAGAACAATATATGAAAAGCTCGTAGGCAATGGCTCGGTGATGGAGAATTATGCCGAATGCGGTTCACCATGTAACAATCATAACATAGGGTGACACAGAACTAGCTCCAGTTCATCAATGTAATGTAGGCATGTATTCCGAATATAGTCATACGTGCTTATGGAAAAGAACTTGCATGACATCTTTTGTCCTACACTCCCGTGGCAGTGGGGTTCTAATGGAAACTAAGGGATATTAAGGCCTCCTTTTAATAGAGTACCGGAACAAAGCATTCGCACATAGTGAATACATGAACTCCTCAAACTACGGTCATCACCGGTAAGTATCCCGATTATTGTCACTTGGGGGTTAACGGATCATAACACATAATAGGTGACTATAGACTTGCAAGATAGGATCAAGAACTCACATATATTCATGAAAACATAATAGGTTCAGATATGAAATCATGGCACTCGGGCCCTAGTGACAACCATTAAGCATAGCAAATTCATAGCAACATCAATCTCAGAACATAATGGATACTAGGGATCAAACCCTAACAAAACTAACTCGATTACATGATAAATCTCATCCAACCCATCACTTTCCAGCAAGCCTATGATGGAATTACTCACGCACGGCGGTGAGCATCATGAAATTGGTGATGGAGGATGGTTGATGATGATGATGGCGATGGATTCCCCTCTCCGGAGCCCCGAACGGACTCTAGATCAGCCGTCCTGAGAGGTTTTAGGGCTTGGCGGCGGCTCCGTATCGTAAAACGTGATGAGTCCTTCTCTTAGGTTTTTTCTCCCCAAAAGGAAATATATAGAGTTGGAGTTGGGGTCGGAGGAGCTCAAGGGGGCCCACGAGGTAGGGGGCGAGCCCTAGGGGGGTAGGCGCGCCCCCCATCCTCGTGGACAGGTGGTGGGCCCCCTGGTCTTCATCTTTTGCAAGGATTTATTATTATTTCCGAATAGATGTTCTGTGAAGTTTCAGGTCATTCCGAGAACTTTTGTTTCTGCACATAAATAACACCATAGCAATTCTGCTAAAAACAGTGTCAGTTCGGGTTAGTTCCATTCAAATCATGCAAGTTAGAGTCCAAAACAAGGGCAAAAGTGTTTGGAAAAGTAGATACGACGGAGGTGTATCAACTCCCCCAAGCTTAAACCTTTGCTTGTCCTCAAGCAATTCAGTTGATAAACTGAAAGTGATAAAGAAAAACTTTTACAAACTCTGTTTGCTCTTGTTGTTGTAAATATGTAAAGCCAGCATTCAAGTTTTCAATAAAGATTATGAAATAACCATATTCACAATAACGCATAGGTCTCAAGTTTACGCCTATCAATGGCATAATCAACTAGCGAGCAATAATAATAAATCTCGGATGACAACACTTTCTCAAAACAATCATAATATGATATAACAAGATGGTATCTCGCTAGCCCTTTCTAAGACCGCAAAACATAAATGCAGAGCACCTTTAAAGATCAAGGACTGACTAGACATTGTAATTCGTGGTAAAAGAGATCCAGTAAAGTCATACTCATTGTAAACTAACAGTAATGAATGCAAATGACAGCGATGCTCTCCAACTGGTGCTTTTTAATAAGAAGATGATGACTCAACATGAAAGTAAATAGATAGGCCCTACGCAGAGGGAAGCAGGGATTTGTAGAGGTGCTAGAGCTCGGTTTTGAAATAGAGATGAATAATATTTTGAGCGGCATACTTTCATTGTCAACATAACAACCAACAGATGGCAATATCTTCCAACAGAATGGTAAAGTTTATAGTCCCCCTCCACCAACAAGCATCATTCCATGGCTTGCTCGAAACAACGAGTGCCTCCAACTAACAAGAGTCCCAGGGGGAGTTTTGTTTGCAATTATTTTGTTTTGATTTGCATAAAGCATGGGACTGGGCATCCCGACCAGCCACTTTCTCGTGAGTGAGGAGCGGAGTCCGCTCCTCTTGAGAATAACTCGCCTAACATGGAAGATACGGACAGCCCTAGTTGATACATGAGCTATTCGAGCATACAAAACATGATATTTATTTGAAGGTTTAGAGTTTGGCACATACAAATTTACTTGGAACGGCAGGTAGATACCGTATATAGGTAGGTATGGTGGACTCATATGGAATAACTTTGGGGTTTACGGAGTTGGATGCACAAGCAGTATTCCTGCTTAGTGTAGGTGAAGGCTAGCAAAAGACTAGGAAGCGACCAGCTAGAGAGCGACAATAGTCATGAACATGCATTAAAATTAATCAACACCGAATGCAAGCATGAGTAAGATACAATCCACCATGAACATAAATATCGTGAAGGCTACGTTGATTTTGTTTCAACTACATGCGTGAACATGCGCCAAGTCAAGTCACTTAAATCATTCAGAGGAGGATACCACCCTATCATACCACATCACAACCATTTTAATAGCATGTTGGCGTGCAAGGTAAACCATTATAAGCTCCTAGATAATCAAGCATGGCACAAGAAACTATGATCTCTAGTTATCATTGCAAACATGTTTATTCATAATAGGCTGAATCAGGAACGATGAACTAATCATATTTACAAAAACAAGAGAGGTCGAGTTCATACCAGCTTCTCTCATCTCAGTCAGTCCATCATATATCATCATAATTGCCTTTCACTTGCACGACCGAATGATGTGAATAATAATAATAGTGCACGTGCATTGGACTAAGCTGGAATCTGCAAGCATTCAATTCAAGAGAGAAGACAAGGTGATATGGGATCTTTTGTCAGTTCAACAATATTGCATATAAGAGCCACTTCAACAATTTAATCATGGTCTTCTCCTATCGACCCCCAAAGAAAATAAAAGAAATAAAACTATTTACACGGGAAAGCTCCCAACAAGCAAAAGAAGAACAAGAAATCTTTTTGGGTTTTCTTTTTAATTACTACTACAAGCATGGAAAGTAAACTCATTAAAAACTACAACTAATTTTTTGGTTTTTCTTAAGGTTTTATTAAACACACAAGAAGAAAGCATAAAAAGGAAAATAAACTAGCATGGATGATATAATGAAAAAGTATGAGCACCGACATCTAGCATTGAGTGTGTGAACATGAATATAATGTCGGTGGGAAATACGTACTCCCCCAAGCTTAGGCTTTTGGCCTAAGTTGGTCTATGGCCACGGCTGGCCTGGCGGATGTCCATAGTAATAGTTGGGGTCGTACTGAGATGCAGCGGCTATCGCCTCCTGAGCTGCAGCGTGGCGATGAGCGGCCTCCGCCCTCCTCTAGTACTCATCTGCCTCCTCTCTGGTAATAACACATCTTCCTTTTGCCTGATAATCAAAGAAGGCAGGAGCAGGGAGAGTAATACGGACATCACGACGTCTGTCAAAGATTAAGCGATTGGACAGGTGATTCATTCCTCTCGACAAATTGGTGGTGAACCATAGCCTCATAATCCAAATAGGCAGGAGGCAACTCAATATCATCTTCACGTATGACTATACCAAGAAAATTAGCTATGTGGGTTGCATAAATTCCACCAAAGAAATCTCCATTAAATCTATTAAGATGCAACCTACGTGCAACAATGGCTCCCAAATTATAAGATTTATCTCCTAACACAACACTTCTAAGAATACTGAGGTCAGGGACACACATGTGACATGCCTCATCTTTACCAGTAATGCATCTACCTATGAAGAGAGCAAAATAATGTATAGCAGGAAAGTGAATGCTCCCTATGGTAGCTTGTGTTATATCTCTAGATTCCCCCACAGTTATACTAGCAAGAAAATCTCTAAATTCAGATTTGTGAGGTTCCCTGACACTACCCCATTGTGGAAGTTTGCAAGCAGTGGTAAAATCCTCTGAGTCCATACTATAAGATTTTTCATAAAGATCAAACATGATAGTTGGAGAATTCCGTGAAGATGAAAATTCAAACCTCCTCACAAAGGAACTAGTGAGATAGTGGTACTGGCGGCACTTTTCTTCCTCGAAGCTCACAAGATCAGCATTACGCAAATATGCGTTAAATTCTTCCTTAATTCCCGCTCGATCCATAAAGTTTTCTGAAGGCCATTCACAAGGATGCACTGGAGCGTCTCTTGGTGGCTCTTCATCAGCATCACGCATTGCAAGCCTGGGCCCTTGCTTCCTTGAAGAACCACCTTGGTACATTTTCCTAAGCATATTTCTTCCTCTGAAAAATTCTGAAATTTTTAGTAACTTCAAAATAAAAGTGAACAAAGCTCAATAATATTGATAGCAACTACTCCTACAAGTCCTTAGAGCTTATATCATGCATCAAAACTACTTTTGACCATATAAATTTGACATGAAAGCTCAAGAACAGGGTCACCTAAGCAGAAAAAATATGCAATGAATAAAGCACTAGAACAAAAACTAATTGGACTAATAGAGGAGTCACATACCAATGAACAATCTCCCCAAGCAGTTTTGTGAGAGGTGCTTTGAGCAAGATCGAAAATGGCAGCAAAATGAGCTAGAACTCGAGCTTGAGCTGGATATTCGTGTTTGTGGGAGGAAGAAGAAGTGTGTGGGTGCAGGAATAAGTGGAGGAGGGCCACCGTGGGCCCACGAGGCAGGGGGTGCGCCCAAGGGGGTAGGGCGTGCCCCTGACCCTCGTGGCCAGGTGCCAGCTCCTCCTCCTGTGTTCTCAGTGCCAAATATTTTCAAATATTCCAGAAAACATGATATTTAAATTTTAGGGCATTTGGAGAACTTTTATTTTCGGGGTATTTTTATATTGCACGTTTAATTCAGATAACAGACATAAAAATACTATTTTTATTTTATTTAATATAAATAACAGAAAGTAAGAGTAGGGTACAGAAGGTTGTGCCTTCTAGTTTCATCCATCTCATGCTCATCAAAAGGAATCCACTAACAAGGTTGATCAAGTCTTGTTAATGAACTCATTCTGAATAACATAGAACATGAGAAATTTTGAATAACACTATGTTACCTCAATGGGGATATGCACATCCCCAATAACAAGAATATCATATTTCTTCTTGACAGTAGGAAGAGGAAATTCAAAACCTCCAAATATAATCGATGGAATTTTTCCAATAGAGTTGATACTATGAACTTGAGGTTGTTTCCTCGGAAAGTGTACCGAATGCTCATTACCATTAACATGAAAAGTGACATTGCCTTTGGTGCAATCAATAACAGCCCCTGCAGTATTCAAAAAGGGTCTTCCAAGAATAATAGACATACTATCGTCCTCGGGAATATCAAGAATAACAAAGTATGTTAAAATAGTAATGTTTGCAACCACAACAGGCACATCCTCACAAATACCGACAGGTATAGCAGTTAATTTATCAGCCATTTGCAAAGATATTTCAGTAGGTGTCAACTTATTCAAATCAATTCTACGATATAAAGAGAGAGGCATAACACTAACACTGGCTCCAAGATCACATAAAGCAGTTTTAACATAATTTCTTTTAATGGAGCATGGTATAGTGGGTACTCCCGGATCTCCTAGTTTCTTAGGTATTCCACCTTTAAAAGTATAATTAGCAAGCATGGTGGAAATTTTAGCTTCCGGTATCTTTCTTTTATTAGTAACAATATCTTTCATGTACTTAGCATAAGGATTCATTTTAAGAATATCAGTTAATCGCATACGCAAAAAGATAGGTCTAATCATTTCAGCAAAGCGCTCAAAATCCTCATCATCCTTTTTCTTGGATGGTTTGGGAGGAAAAGGCATGGGTTTCTGAACCCATGGTTCTCTTTCTTTACCATGTTTCCTAGCAATAAAGTCTTTCTTATCATAATGTTGATTCTTTGATTGTGGGTTATCAAGATCAACAGTAGGTTCAATTTCTATATCATTATCATTACTAGGTTGAGCATCATCATGAACATTAACATTATCACTAGTTTCAGGTTCATTTACAGATTGTGTTTTAGCATCAGAAATCGAAATGTCATTTGGATTCTCGGGTGTATCAATAACAGGTTCACTAGAAGCATGCAAAGTCCTGTCATTTTTCTTTTTCTTCCTTTTAGAAGGACTAGGTGCATCTATATTATTTCTCCGAGAATCTTGCTCAATTCTCTTAGGGTGGCCTTTAGGATACAAAGGTTCCTGAGTCATTCTACCACCTCTAGTCATAACTCTAACAACATTATCATTTATCTTACTATTCAATTCATTGAGCAAGTCATTTTGAGCTATAAGTACTTGTTCTACTTGAGCGGTAACCATAGAAGCATGTTTACTAAATAAAGTTCACCTTTGACATTAGCCATATAATCACCCAAGTGTTCAAGCATATTTTAATTGTATTTCAATTGTCTACCAAAATAAGCATTGAAGTCTTCTTGCTTATCCATAAATTTATCAAACTCATCTAAGCATGGGCTAGCAAACTTAGTAAATGGGATTTCAGCATATCTATAGAGAGAATTTACCTTTACTACATGTGTCGGGTTAACAAGACCATGTACTTCTTCAATAGGAGATGGATTAAGGTCATATGTTTCTTCACCAGGCGGTAAATTAAGACCATGTATTTCTTCAATAGGAGGTAAATTCTTAACATCTTCAGCTTTAATACCCTTTTCTTTCATAGATTTCTTTACCTCTTGCATATCTTCAGGACTGAGAAATAGAACACCTCTCTTCTTCAGAGTTGGTTTAGGAATAGGCTCAGGAAGTGTCCAATTATTTTCATTTGTCAACATAATATTCAATAGAATTTCAGCTTCATCCGGCGTTCTTTCCCTGAAAACGGAACCAGTACAACTATCCAGGTAATCTCTGGAGGCATCGGTTAGTCCATTATAAAAGATATCAAGTATTTCATTTTTCTTAAGAGGATGATCAGGAAAAGCATTAAGTAACTTGAGAAGCCTCCCCCAAGCTTGTGGGAGACTCTCTTCTTCACTTTGCACAGAATTATATATATATCGCTTAAAGCAGCTTGTTTCTTATGAGCAGGGAAATATTTAGCAAAGAAGTAATAAATCATATCCTGGGGACTACGCACACAACCAGGATCAAGAGAATTAAACCATATCTTAGCATCACCCTTTAATGAGAACATCAATATTTTAAGGATATAAAAGTAACGAGTTCTCTCATCATTAGTGAACAGGGTGGCTATATCATTTAATATAGCAAGATGTGCCACAACAGTTTCAGATTCATCGCCATGAAAAGGATCAGATTCAACCAAAGTAATTATATCAGGATCAACAGAGAATTCATAATCCTTATCAGTAACAAAGATAGGTGAAGTAGCAAAAGCAGGGTCAGCTTTCATCCTAGCATTTATAGATTGCTTATTCCATTTATCTAATAACCTCTTAAGTTCATAACTATCTTTGCAAGCTAAAATAGCTAAAGCAGCTTCTTTATCAAAAACATAACCCTTAGGAATAACGGGCAAGTCTTCATCATCACTTTCATCAATATTATCAGATTCAATATTTTCATTCTCTCATCAAGTGGCACAGTAGTATCAAGCATAGAAGTAGTTTCATCATAAGTATCATGCATAGCAGAAGTGGCATCATCAATAAAATGTGACACATCAGAACGAATAGCAGAAGCAGGTTTAGGTGTCGCAAGCTTACTCAAAACAGAAGGTGAATCAAGAGCAGAGCTAGATGGCAGTTCCTTACCTCCCCTAGTAGTTGAGGGATAAATCTTGCTTTTTGGATCTCTCAAATTCTTCATAATGATAAGATGATATAAATCCCAAGTGACTTAAAGAATAGAGCTATGCTCCCCGACAACGGCGCCAGAAAATAGTCTTGATAACCCACAAGTGTAGGGGATCGCAATAGTTTTCGAGGGTAGAGTATTCAACCCAAATTTATTGATTCGACACAAGGGGAGCCAAAGAATATTCTCAAGTATTAGGAGCTGAGTTGTCAATTCAACCACGCCTGGAAACTTAATATCTGCAGCAAAGTGTTTAGTAGCAAAGTAATATGATAGTAGTGGTAATGGTAGCAAAAGTAATGTTTTTGGTATTTTGTAGTGATGATAGCAATAGCAGCGGAAAAGTAAATAAGCAAAGAACAATATATGAAAAGATCATAGGCAATGGATCAGTGATGGAGAATTATGTCGGATGCGGTTCATCATGTAACAATCATAACATAGGGTGACATAGAACTAGCTCCAGTTCATCAATGTAATGTAGGCATGTATTCCGAATATAGTCATACGTGCTTATGGAAAAGAACTTGCATGACATCTTTTGTTCTACCCTCCCATGGCAGGAGGGTCCTAATGGAAACTAAGGGATATTAAGGCCTCCTTTTAATAGAGTACCGGAACAAAGCATTAGCATACAGTGAATACATGAACTCCTCAAACTATGGTCATCACCGGTAAGTATCCCGATTATTGCCACTTCGCGGTTAACGGATCATAACACAAAATAGGTGACTATACACTTGCAAGATAGGATCAAGAACTCTCATATATTGATGAAAACATAATAGGTTCAGATCTGAAATCATGGCACTCGGGCCCTAATGACAAGCATTAAGTATAGCAAAGTCATAGCAACGTCAATCTCAGAACATAGTGGATACTAGGGATCAAACCCTAACAAAACTAACTCGATTACATGATAGATCTCATCCAACCCAACCCCGTGCAGCAAGCCTACAATGGAATTACTCATGCTCGGCGGTGAGCATCATGAAATTAGTGATGGAGGATGGTTGATGATGATGATGGCGACGGATTCCCCTCTCCGGAGCCCCGAACGGACTCCAGATCAGCCCTTCCGAGAGGTTTTAGGGCTTGGCGGTGGCTCTGTATTGTAAAACGCGATGAATCCTTCTCTCTGATTTTTTCTCCCCGAAAGCAAATATATAGAGTTGGAGTTGAGGTCGGAGGAGCTCCAGGGGGCCCACGAGGTAGGGGGCGCGCCCCCCACCCTCATGGACAGGTGGTGGGCCCCCTGGTCTTCATCTTTTGCAAGGATTTTTTATTATTTCCGAATAGATGTTCCGTGAAGTTTCAGGTCATTCTGAGAACTTTTGGTTCTGCGCATAAATAACACCATAGCAATTCACCTCCCCCATTCAAATCATGCAAGTTAGAGTCCAAAACGGTGCACTCTCCTCCCCCACGGCCGCGACTGCGGCCGCCAGCTCGCCGGGCCGACGCCCGCGACAACGTTTCTGCGGCGTCATCCGACCCATGAGCCCGCTGCGACAAACGTCAAGTCCTTCGGGAGCGAGCTCAGGAAGATGCTCGGACCACTATCGAGCGGCGGCGGGACGCGCGCCATCAGTCTAATAGGTGTGCGGGACCCACTATGGACCGCCCAGTGCCGGGGGTTGCCGGTGACCTACCTTACGAGGTGGTTTGTCCAACCTTTACCAGTGAGGTACAGCAGTTCTAGTGGCCCATACCCCACACGTTCAAGCCTGAGGTCGGAGAAAAATACAATGGCAAGACTCACCCATCGGAGTTCCTCAGCATCTACGCTATCGGATTGCAAGCTGCCGAGGCTCGTGATGATAAGGTGCTTGCCAATTATTTCCCTTTGGCACTTAAGCCCAACGTCATGTCATGGTTGATGCACCTGCTAGTGGATTCCATCTCTTCTTGGTCAGATCTGTGCCATGAGTTTGTTGGCGCCTTTACCGGAGGCCACCAAGCTCCTGTCTAGGCGAGTGATTTGCATGTCATGCCCCAGAAGGACAGCGAGTCCTTACGCAAGTACATACAAAGGTTCAGCCGTGTGGAGTACAACATCCCAGATGTTCATCCCGCCCCTTTCATCAGTGCATTCCATTAGAATGGGCGCAACCGCAAGATGCTTGAGGAGCTGGCGATGAACAAGGTTAAGGATGTAGCCAAGCTGTATGTTCTGGCCCATAGGTGCGCTCGGGCTGAAGAAGGAAAGACGAAGATGCCGGCACGGAAACCGACTCCACAGACGAAGACTAGTCTCCCTGGCAAAGAAGGGCCGACGCTACAACAGGAAGCGTAAGGGCAAGGTTGTGCTTGCCGTCGAGGGATCCAACGACCCCGGCACCACCAAGAAGGCCAAGGTTGACGACCCCGGCAAGGAAGTTGCCGGGTGCACGGCCTACGTGGCCGTGGCGGCTGCCGACCAGCCAAGAGGCTCCGACAAGCAGTGGGCGCGTGAAGTCATTGTGGCGGAGCTATATTTCGACGCCTAGAGGCCACTGAAGTGGTCGAGCACGCCTATCATTTTTGACACCGAGGATCACACTGACCGCACAACTGCGGTCGGGTGTTTGCCGTTGTTGGTTTCCCCAACAATACACAACCTCAAGGTGACGAAGATACTAGTTGACGGTGGGGCCGATCCGAACTTGATCTCGCCCGCTGTGATCGAAAGGCTGCAGATCCCCGATGGAGATCTCGAGGAGACGGGCACGTTTCAAGGGGTCAACCCAGGGAGGATTCAGCCGAAGGGCAAAGTCATGTTGCCCGTCATATTTGGGGGCAAGCTGAACTATCAGACGGAGAAGTTCGGTTTTGATGTTGCCAAGATCCCCTTGCCCTATAATGGGATCCTTGGTCTCCCAGCGTTGGCCAAGTTTTTGGCGGCATCACATTACGCTTACAAAACGTTGAAGATGCCCAGGCCAATGAGCATCATCGCCATCCCCTCCGACAAGAAGGACGTGCTCATCTGCGCTGACCAACTCTACTGGGAGGCAGTTGCAACGGCTGCCGCCAAGGCACTTGTTCCTACCGCTGAGGCCCGGGGAGGGAAGAAAACCGGCAAGGCCCCTTCCGGCAAGACTTCCGGCCCCGGCAAGGACTCCTGCACCTCCTCCGGCAAACGCGGTGATACGTCTCCAATGTATCTATAATTTTTGATTGTTCCATGCTATTATATTATCTGTTTTGGATGTTTATGGGCTTTATTATACACTTTTATATTATTTTTGGGACTAACCTATTAACCCAGAGCCGAGTGCCAGTTTCTGTTTTTTCCTTGTTTTAGAGTTTCGAAGAAAAGGAATATCAAACGGAGTCCAAACAGAATGAAACCTTCAGAAAAGTTATTTTTGGAAAGAAAGCAATACAGGAGACTTGAAGTGCATGTCAGGGGATCAACGACGAAGCCACGAGGCAGGGGGTGCGCCCACCCCCTGGGCGCGCCCTCCACCCTCGTGGGCCCCTCGTGGCTCCCCTGATGTATTTCTTCCGCCTATATATATCCATATACCCTAAAACAATCGGGGAGCACAATAGATCGGGAGTTCCGCCGCCAGAAGCCTCCGTAGCCACCAAAAACCAATCTAGACCCATGCCGACACCCTGCCGGAGGGGGGAACCCCTCTCCAGTTGCCATCTTCATCATCCCAGTGCTCGCCATGATGAGGAGGGAGTAGTTCTCCCTCGGGGCTGAGGGTATGTACCAGTAGCTATGTGTTTGATCTCTCTCTCTCTCTCGTGTTCATGATTTGGCAGGATCTTGATGTATCGCAAGCTTTGCTATTATAGTTGGAAATTATGATGTTTCTCCCCCTCTACTCTCTTGTAATGGATTGAGTTTCCCCATTGAAGTTATCTTATCGGATTGAGTCTTTAAAGATTTGAGAACACTTGATGTATGTCTTTCCGTGC
Organism: Triticum aestivum; assembly: GCF_018294505.1. Classification (NCBI taxonomy): domain Eukaryota; kingdom Viridiplantae; phylum Streptophyta; class Magnoliopsida; order Poales; family Poaceae; genus Triticum; species Triticum aestivum. The sequence goes on along the minus strand of NC_057800.1, from coordinate 258,826,473 downwards.
GTATCTGTGGTGACAATGGGATATCACGTGATTCACTTGATGTATGTTTTGGTGATCAAGTTGTGGGTTCCGCCCACGAACCTATGCATAGGGGTTGGCACATGTTTTCGTCGTGATTCTCCGGCAGAAACTTTGGGGCACTCTTTGAGGTTCTATGTGTTGGTTGAATAGATGAATCTGAGATTGTGTGATGCATATCGTATAATCATACCCACGGATACTTGAGGTAACATTGGAGTATCTAGGTGACATTAGGGTTTTGGTTGATTTGTGTCTTAAGGTGTTATTCTAATATGAACTCTAGGGCTGTTTGTGACACTTATAGGAATAGCCCAACGGTTTGATTGGAAAGAATAACTTTGAGGTGGTTTCGCACCCTACCATAATCTCTTCGTTTTCTCTCTGCTATTAGTGACTTTATAGTGACTCTTTGTTGCATGTTGAGGGATAGTTATGTGATCCAATTATGTTATTATGGTTGAGAGAACTTGCACTAGTGAAAGTATGAACCCTAGGCCATGTTTCCTAGCATTGCAATACCGTTAGTGCTCACTTTTATCATTAGTTACCTTGCTATTTTTATATTTTTAGATTAAAAAAACCATTATCTACTATCCATATTGCACTTGTATCAACATCTCTTCGCCGAACTAGTGCACATATACAATTTACCATTGTATTGGGTGTGTTGGGGACACAAGAGACTCTTTGTTATTTGGTTGTAGGGTTGCTTGAGAGACACCATCTTCATCCTACGCCTCCTACGGATTGATAAACCTTAGGTAATCCACTTGAGGGAAATTTGCTACTGTCCAACAAACCTCTACACTTGGAGGCCCAACAACGTCTACAAGAAGAAGGTTGTGTAGTAGACATCAAGCTATTTTCTGGCGCCGTTGCCGGCGATGTTAGCGCTTGAAGGTATATCTTTAGATCTTGTAATCGAATCTTTTTGTTTCTTGTTTTAGCACAAGTTTAGTTTATAAAAGAAAACTATAAAAAAATGGAATTGAGTTTGTCTCATACGCTTCATCTTTTTAATATCTTTCGTGAGTATGATGGAAAGGAAAATTGTGCTAAAGTGTTAGAAGAAGAATCCATTAAAATGTTTGGCACTAAATCTTTGAATGATGAGCACGATTGCAATGTTGTTAGTATGAACTCTTTGAATATCCATAGTACTAATGATGATTGCACTAGTTATGATGGAAATGTCTCCTATAAGCATGTCAATGTTTGTGTAGTGCATTGGGTTTGCAAGTACACACCAAATAGGGAAGATAGATATTGCTAGAGGCATAAGCACTTAGAAACTAAATTTTTGCAAGAAAGGCTAGATGTTTGTGCTGAAAATTTAAATTTTCTTGGCCGTACTTGTGCACTTTGCAATGAAAGTGGCCATTTAGCTATTCGATGCAAATTGTTTCATGATCTAATCGTGTCCAAAATTTTTGATGACTTGATTTCCCTTGCACATTATAATTAACTCAGTTTGCTTATGGGTTACGAAGAAATGAAACGTATAACTAAGCATCTTCCAGAATTTGCCCGTTATAAACTTCTTGACTTTGATCTAGAGGAAATTTATATGTATTGTGCAGTGAATTGCATTGAAAACCCTTATAGTGCCAATTACATAAAGAAAAGAAAACAAATGGAGGATGAAGAGAATACTAATGAAAGGGAAGAGACTTCCCAACACCCTCCTATTATTTCTTATGATGAATCAGGTAACGAGGATGAGCCTCTTATTCAACCAATCTCACTAATAAGGAGCTCCAAAAAGAGGATTAAACCCACACATGATGTGGTGAAGAAGAAGAAAAGAAAAAGGAAGAGAGGTAAAAAGATATCTCCCCCAAATAATGCTGCTCCTACTACTATTGTGCCTCATGAAAATATAATTGTGGAAGATAATGATACTTCTTATGATCTTGAAAATCTTTTCGGCACTTGCTTAGAAGATTATGATAATTGATATACTATTGGTGCTATCCATATTATTAATGATGAGAGTGATTATGCTTATGATATGAAAAATCCCAAGCTTGGGGATGCTACGTTTGAAGAAGATGATGTTTTTGAGAATATATTTGCTGAAATTAATGTTTGTCCCAAGCTTGGGGATGCTATGTCTAATGAAGATGATATTTTTAGCCTCTCAAGTTTTGATATGCAAATTTATGATGATGATAGCATGAATCCTACTTATGATAATTATGAAAGTGGATTTGGAGAGTTCATGACTTTATTTAGTGATGATTCCACTATCTTGGAAGAGGTTTCAATTGATTATGATGAGAACAAAGTTGCTACTTATGATGATTATTGTGATGAAACTTATGCTATAAAAAGTAGTGATGGTTATATTTATAAAACCTGTCATGATTATGATTACCCTTTTTCTGAACATTAATCTTTTAATGTGGAAACAATTTATAGTATTCGAGTCTCTTATGATAGTCCCACTATTCCGAATGAGAACAATCTTGCTTATGTGGAGAGTAGTAAATTTTCTATGCTGGTAGATCATGAAAAGAATTCTTTAGGTGCTGGTTATATTGTTGAATTAATTCATGATTCTACTGAAAATTATTATGAGGGAGGAACTTATGCTTGTAGGAATTGCAATAATATCAAGTTTCCTCTCTATGTGCTTAAAGTTTTGAAGTTATGCTTGTTTTACCTTCCTATGAAAGTTGATTGTTGTTCCCACAAGTTGTTTGCTCACAAAATACCTATGCATAGGAAGTGGGTTAGACTTAAATGTGCTAGTCATATTCTTCATGATGCTCGCTTTATGTTACAATTCTTATCTTTTATGTGGGCATCATTGAAATCATCATGCCTAGCTAGGGGCGTTAAACGATAGCGCTTGTTGGGATGCAACCCAACTTTATTCTTATTCCTTGCTTTTTGTTCCTGTTTAGTAATAAATAATTCATCTAGCCTCTGTTTAGATGTGGTTTTATGCTTTTAATTAGTGTTTGTGCCAAGTAGAACTTTTGGGAAGACTTGGGGAAAGTCTTGTTGATCTTGCTGTAAAAAACAGAAACTTTATCGCTCACGAGAACTGCTGCCATTTTTATTTGGAAAGCGCTATTTAGTTAATTCTTTGTTCAGATGATTAATAGATAAATTCCTCCCGTCCAGAAATTTATTTTAGAATTTTTGGGGTTCCATATATTGCGCTAGCTACATATTACTACAGACTGTTCTGTTTTTGACAGATTCTGTTTTTCATGTGTTGTTTGCTTATTTTGATGAATCTATGGCTAGTAAAATAGTTTATAAACCATAGATAAGTTGGAATACAGTAGGTTTAACACCAATTTATTTTAGAATTTTTGGGGTTCCATATATTGCGATAGCTACATATTACTACAGACTGTTCTGTTTTTGATAGATTCTGTTTTTCGTGTGTTGTTTGCTTATTTTGATGAATCTATGGCTAGTAAAATAGTTTATAAACCATAGAGAAGTTGTAATACAGTAGGTTTTACACCAATATAAATAAAGAATGAGTTCATTACAGTACCTTGAAGTGGTCTTTTGTTTTCTTTCGCTAACGGAGCTCACGAGATTTTCTACTTTAAGTTTTGTGTTGTGAAGTTTTCAAGTTTTGGGTAAAGATTTGATGGATTATGGAACAAGGAGTGGCAAAGAGACTAAGATTGGGGATGCTCATGGCACCCCCAAGATAATCTAAGGACACCTAAAAGCCAAAGCTTGGGATGCCCCGGAAGGCACCCCCTCTTTCGTCTACTTCTATCGGTAACTCTACTTGGAGCTATATTTTTATTCACCACATGATATGTGTTTTGCTTGGAGCGTCTAGTATTATTTGAGTCATTATTTGTTATTTTACCACAATCATTATTGCTGTACATACCTTTTGAGAGAGCCATACATGATTTAGAATTTGTTAGAATACTCTATGTTCTTCACTTATATCATTTGAGTTATATAGTTTTGCTCTAGTACTTCACTTATATCTTTTAGAGCACGGTGGTGGATTTGTTTTAATAGAAACTATTTGATCTCTCATGCTTCACTTAGATTATTTTGAGAGTCTTCAATAGCATGGTAATTTGCTTAAATAATCCTAATATGCTTGGTATTCAAGAATAGTAAAAACTTTCTTATGAGTGTGTTGAATGCTATGAGAAGTTTGATGCTTGATAATTGTTTTGAGATATGAAGATTGTGATATTAAAGTTGTGCTAGTTGAGCAGTTGTGAATTTGAGAAATACTTGTGTTAAAGTTTGCAATTCCCATAGCATGCATGTATGGTGAACCGTTATGTGATGAAGTCGGAGCATGATTTATTTTTTATTGTATTCCTTATGAGTGGCGGTCGGGGACGAGCGATGGTCTTTTCCTACCAATCTATCCCCTAGGAGCATGCGCATAATACTTTGCTTTGATAACTTGTAGATTTTTGCAATAAGTATATGAGTTCTTTACGACTAATGTTGAGTCCATGGATTATACGCACTTTTCTTCCTTCCACCATTGCTAGACTCTCTAATACCGTGCACCTTTCGCCGGTATCGTACACCCACCATATACCTTCCTCAAAACAGCCACCATACCTACCTATTATGGCATTTCCATAGCCATTCCGGGATATATTGCCATGCAACTTTCCACCGTTCCGCTTATTATGACACACTCCATCATTGTCATATTGCTTTGCATGATCATGTAGTTGACATTGTATTTGTGGCAAAGCCACCATTCATAATTCTTTCATACATGTCACTCATGAGTCATTGCATATCCCGGTACACCGCCGGAGGCATTCACATAGAGTCATATTTTGTTCTAAGTATCGAGTTGTAATTGTTGAGTTGTAAGAAAATAAAAGTGTGATGATCATCATTAGTAGAGCATTGTCCCAGTGAGGAAAGGATGATGGAGCCTATGATTCCCCCACAAGTCGGGATGAGACTCTGGATGAAAAATAAAAAAAGGGGGAAAGAAAAGAGGCCATAAAAAGAAGAAGAGAGAAAGGGCCCAAAAAAATAAAAAAAATAATGAGAGAAAAAGAGAGAAGGGGCAATGCTACTATCATTTTACCACATTTGTGCTTCAAAGTAGCACCATGATCTTCATGATAGAGAGTCTCCTATGATATCACTTTCATATACTAGTGGGAATCTTTCATTATAGAACTTGGCTTGTATATTCCAATGATGGGCTTCCTCAAAATGCCCTAGGTCTTTGTGAGCAAGCGAGTTGGATGCACACCCACTTAGTTTCTTTTGTTGAGCTTTCATACACTTATAGCTCTAGTGCATCCGTTGCATGGCAATCCCTACTCACTCACATTGATATCTATTGATGGGCATCTCCATAGCCCGTTGATACGCCTAGTTGATGTGACACTATCTTCTCCTTTTTGTCTTCTCCACAACCACCATTCTATTCCACCTATAGTGCTATGTCCATGGCTCATGCTCATATATTGCGTGAAGATTGAAAAAGTTTGAGAACATCAAAAGTATGAAACAACTGCTTGGCTTGTCATCGGGGTTGTGCATGTTTTAAATATTTTGTGTAGTGAAGATGGAGCATAGCCAGACTATATGATTTTGTAGGGATAACTTTCTTTGGCCATGTTATTTTGAGAATACATGATTGCTTTGTTAGTATGCTTGAAGTATTATTATTTTTCTGTCAATATTGAACTTTTGTCTTGAATCTTATGGATCTGAATATTCTTGCTACAATAAAGAGAAATACATGATGAATATGTTAGGTAGTATTCCACATCAAAAATTTTGTTTTTATCATTTACCTACTCGAGGAGGAGCAGGAATTAAGCTTGGGGATGCTGATATGTCTCCAACGTATCTATAATTTTTGATTGTTCCATGCTATTATATTATCTGTTTTGGATGTTTATGGGCTTTATTATACACTTTTATATTATTTTTAGGACTAACCTATTAACCCAGATCCCAGTGCCAGTTTCTGTTTTTTCCTTGTTTTAGGGTTTCGAAGAAAAGGAATATCAAACGGAGTCCAAACGGAATGAAACCTTCGGAAAAGTTATTTTTGGAAAGAAAGCAATACAGGAGACTTGGAGTGCACGTCAGGGGATCAACAAGGAAGCCACGAGGCAGGGGGCGCGCACCCTCCACCCTCGTGGGTCCCTCATGGCTCCCCTGATGTATTTCTTCCGCCTATATATATCCATATACCCTAAAACGATCGAGGAGCACAATAGATCGAGATTTCCGCCGCCAGAAGCCTCTGTAGCTACCAAAAACCAATCTAGACCCGTTCCGGCACCCTGCCGGAGGGGGAATCCCTCTCCGGTGGCCATCTTCATCATCCCAGTGCTCTCCATGATGAAGAGGTAGTAGTTCTCCCTCGGGGCTGAGGGTATGTACCAGGAGCTATGTGTTTGATCTCTCTCTCTCTCTCTCTCTCGTGTTCTTGATTTGGCTCAATCTTGATGTATCGCGAGCTTTGCTATTATAGTTGGATCTTATGATGTTTCTCCCCCTCTACTCTCTTGTAATGGATTAAGTTTCCCCTTTGAAGTTATCTTATCGGATTGAGTCATTAAATATTTGAGAACACTTGATGTATGTCCTGCCGTGCGTATTTGTGGAGACAATGGGATATCACGTGATTCACTTGATGTATGTTTTGGTGATCAACTTGCGGGTTCCGCCCACGAACCTATGCATAGGGGTTGGCACACGTTTTCGTCGTGATTCTCCGGTAAAAACTTTGGGGCACTCTTTGAGGTTCTATGTGTTGGCTGAATAGATGAATCTGAGATTGTGTGATGCATATCGTATAATCATACCCACGGATACTTGAGGTGACATTGGAGTATCTAGGTGACATTAGGGTTTTGGTTGATTTGTGTCTTAAGGTGTTATTCTAGTATGAACTCTAGGGTTGTTTGTGAAACTTATAGGAATAACCCAATAGATTGATTGGAAAGAATAACTTTGAGGTAGTTTCGTACCCTACCATAATCTCTTCGTTTGCTCTCCGCTATTAGTGAATTTGGAGTGACTCTTTGTTGCATGTTGAGGGATAGTTATGTGATCCAATTATGTTATTATTGTTGAGAGAACTTGCACTAGTGAAAGTATGAACCCTAGGCCTTGTTTCCTAGCATTGCAATACGGTTTGTGCTCACTTTTATCATTAGTTAACTTGCTGTTTTTATATTTTCAGATTACAAAAACCATTATCTACTATCCATATTGCACTTGTATCACCATCTCTTCACCGAACTAGTGCACCTATACAATTTACCATTGTATTGGGTGTGTTGGGGACCCAAGAGACTCTTTGTTATTTGGTTGAAGGGTTGATTAAGAGAGACCATCTTCATCCTACGCCTCCTACGGATTGATAAACCTTAGGTCATCCACTTGAGGGAAATTTGCTACTGTCCTACAAACCTCTGCACTTGGAGGCCCAACAACGTCTACAAGTAGAAGGTTGTGTAGTAGACATCACTACAAAAAAATACACTTCCGTGATGATACGTGTTTGTCACAGTAGGTCGCATTTTCTGTCATACATGTACATCCATGACGATTTTATGACAGAATCAAGATAGTCATACATGTGCTGTCGTAGAAGTGTTCCATGACATTACCAAAATTATCATCACGGAAGTGTTCACTTCCATGACGATAAATCCCGCGTCACAGAAGTGCTTTCGTCAAGGGTGACCGACACGTGGCATCCACCGTAACGGAACGCCGTTAAGCTATCGGGTCGGGTTTTGGATCCGATAACCCGTTAAAAGCCCCGACCAATGGGGATTTTCCACGTGTAAAATCATCATTGGCTGGAGGAAACACGTGTCGGCTCATCGTTGGGACAGATGGCATCCACTCATTGGACAGAAGGCGCCTATGATACATCGACACGTGGCACGGCCCAACAGAGGCCCATTCCTGTGAAAAGGCCGGCCAGTTTAACTTGGTGAAAAGGTGGCGGGCCGACCCATGTAAAGCCTGTTAACGGCCTATTCGCATATAGCCCATTTATAGCCCGCTAACCCAAGGCCCATTACGCCCTATCCGAATTAGGCCCAATAGCGTCATCTTGGCCACCCAATATGATTCCAGCCCATTTTCACTTCTGGCCCATGTATGGCCCATGACGTCTTTCGACCCATATGAGGCCCTATGTAACTCTTGGTCTATTAACGGCCCATGGTGAAACTGGCCCGTAATGAACAGTCTATCACTTTACACCCATTAACGGCCCATGGTGAAACTGGCCCGTAATGAACAGTGTATCACTTTATACCCATTAACGGCCCGTTATTCCGTTGGGCCGTTTCCAGCCCATGTTATCTTTCGGCCTTCTTAGAGCCCATTTATTCTTGGGCTCTATTCCAGCATTCGTTTACTCACGGCCCATTACTGTCATTTTCTGCTTGTGGGCCTAATTCAGCCCGTCGTTACAGTCGGCCCGTTTGTGGTCCGTTAATACGTTGGGTCGCTTCCATAGCGTAATCAAATACGGCCTATTAACGATGGCCCCTTATGGTCGGCCCATGAGCGGATGATTCCAACTCTAGCCCGTTTACGACCATAATGTGGCCTATTATTGGCCCATGTTTGGCCAATCGATCATACTGCCCATATAAGGCCCATTGATGATACGGCCCGTAGAAGGCCCATTGTTTCTACGGCTCGTAGAAGGCCCATTGTTTCTACGGCCCATAGAAGGCCCACTGTTTCTATGGCCCGTAGGAGGCGCAGTGTCACTACAGTAAATATTAGCCCATGGTTATTGTGGCCTAGTTTTAAAAAATAGGTTATTGCAGCCACTAGCAAACCATGGAAAAAGAACTGCAATGACTACAAGCAAACAAATAAACAAGACAACAAGGAAATAAATAAGAAAGCAACTTACGCTAGGTTATCACGGCTATCACACATATTACATCCACTGGGCATCAAAGTTCGCCACCAGTGCAAATAAACACGCCGACAAAAGAATATACCAAACTGAGAGCACTTCAGAAGGAACTATGCCTGGCCAGGTCGCCCCCCCCCCCAAACAGCTGAAGAAGCTGAGTAGACCTCAGTTATGTCAATGATAGATGCATCAACACTAGATTTAAGGTATGATGGTGCGCACGACAGTCCTCTGACATCTTCATTGCATCTTTGACTTCAAGTCGGAGCTGAGCTGAAGCAAGCCTTTCCGCTTTAAGTTGAGACTGAAGAAGTCGAACTGATTGAGGCAGCGACTGCACAAAGGTTGTCTCACACCTGCTGGTGAGTAGCTTCAACTCACTGTCTTCATCAAGACATGACTTTGGGGTCATCTCGCTGTCCTCAAGATGGTTTGGCTCACTATCTTCCCTAAAGTTTTGCCTGGCGTAAGAGATACGAGTCTGAAAGAGAAACAAGGAGACACGTAACAGGTTTCACAATTATATAAGCAAATAAATGGATCTGTTCTGCATAAGGAATATGTTTTTACAACTACAATTTGAAACTGGTAGTTGTTGCAAACATCCAATCAGATGTAAACAGCAAAGCAAACAGCAGTGGAGGAAATGATGCCTATGCAAATCTATACTAGAACAAAGTTTGAAGGCTTGAGAAGGATGAACTTACATTACATGTTAACACGGGCTGGACAAAGCCCTTCTCCATGTTGACGGAAGGATAATTCAATAAATTCCCCAAAGAAAATTATTTATAAGCGTTGCCATTATTCTACATTTTGCAAAGAGTAAATATAGATCAAATAATATTGGAAGAAATAGATGATAATGAAGCTCAGGTGCAGACTGATGATACATAATCAAATAGAAATTAATTAAGTATAGCGTTACAAGGCAAAAGGGAGAGAGGTACTGACAAGAGAAATGCAGAGCCCATTATTGTTTTGAGATCGTATGATCCTTTGAGCAAGGAGATTCATCTGAAATTAGTTTTCATACAAGAGAGAAGGTAAGGCACAAGCAGAAATTTAGGAGTTCAAATTTTGAATTGATATCATAGACAATACCTAACGCTGGGCTCCCAACAGTTCTAATAGTGGTTTGTCCACTTGAGTAGGGGTAAAGTGTGGTACAGTTGGGACTGTGTTTTCTGTGGCTGCTGATCTATCGGATTTAACAGGTATCACTACCTTTTCCAAATACCTAGTTTGTACTCCTTGAGGATCTGCACTCACCCTCTTTGTTTTGGACATCTATTATGAAAGAACAACATTTGACTGGAAAAACATAGTGTGAGGACACATGGAATAGGTACAGAAAATGGATAGGTATGGCATATACTCATATATGATGCTTAAACTAAACAGATGGTGTAACAAAGTAGAAGTAATGCAAGAGGTCAGATGCAAAATATGTGCGACCAATACAACTTTGTAAAGTTAGAGCAAGCACCTTGATGGGTGAATGAGATAGGCCATCCTCCACCATGCCAAGTTTGTTAGCCAGTGGATCGTTCCGCAATATTCCTCTCGTGCGCCCATTCTCATATTCATTTTGATAATGTTCAATATCTGACATGCATGAAAACATAAAAACAAGTGAGATTTTCTTTGTAATGCAGAAGTGATTCTAATCCAATACTTCCTCCCTGTAAACCCCTTTGTGCTATCTCTGCAATTCTTTTAAAAGATGCCATGCATGCTGTAATTTGTTGTGTGAATTAATATAATGTGGCCTACTACTCAAAATATGAGAGCTCCAAAAGTGATGACACTTCGTAGATGATAGCTTCAACATATAGTAAAGAAGAACAAGTCGACCTGACCTGACAGATTCAAAATATACTAAGGGAGAACAACTCGACCAGACGAGTCAGCCACAAGAGAAGAGTATCATATTAAAGAAGAGCAGAAGAGCAAGCAGATTGAAGATATTACAAGTCTTTCAATACAATGTCGGTTGGCCACCCATGATGAACCAGAGCGCACAGAGAAATACTATTCTTTCGAGTCTCTCCATATGTGGCTCACATGCATTTCGAAACTAAAGTAGGAACATTTAGCTAACCAATTAAACATCTCTCAGTTTTACTAATATCAGCAATAATATCATATATGAATTTGTACAACTAAGCTTGTTTAGCTCGATGGGTGGAGCAGTGCTATTACAACACGAACCACGTAGGCTGATTGTGGTCATCATAAAATGGGGAAAACATAAGCATGCTGAGTACAGTGTTGACCATGGCAGTGGGATGGCAGATCTGAAGCTGCAAACCGCACAAAGGGTAGTTAGCAACCGATGTTTGCTTTGAAATAACAACTAAGATTTGGTATGGACAAGAAAGTATGGTCAACAAGTGACAAAGAAATGCAATTAGGCTGTCTCTCTATATGTTGCGACATGCATTTGGAAACTCAAGTGGGACCTTTAGCTAACCAATTAAATGTGTCGGTTAACTAATATGAGTATCATATCACAATCATATTTGAATAACTAAGCTTTCGAATTCTGAGTGTTGTGTTGTTTAGCTTGAAGGGTGGAGTAATGCTAGTACGATAGAAAGCACCTACGCATATCATAGTAGAGTACTCCCTCTGTTCGGAATTACTTGTCGCAAAAATAGATTTATCTAGACATATTTTAGTTCTAGATACATCCATTTCCGAGACAAGTAATTCCGAAAAGAGGGAGTAGATAAAAGGGGAAAACCCTTAGCATCAAGAGAAAAATCAGGAAAGTGGAACTAGCTGGACCAGTGGGTGGTGCACATGCTCTTCGGAACGAATATAGGAACATTAGGTGACCAATTAAACGTTCTCTGTTTTAGTGATATGAGCATCATATCAGATTCGTATTTCAACACGTAAGCTTTGGGTTGAGGTCTTGAGGAGTAGTTCTAGCATGACTCGAAGCACCTACGATGATGGTAGTGAATATAAAGGGGGGAAACCATAAGCTTTACGAGTATAGTGCCCGTGCCATGGCGGATCCGAAGGTGCAAACCGGACAAAGCTACTTCGCAACCAATGTTTGCTTTCAACTAGCCACTACAATTTGGTACGGACAAGAAAAGTACAGTAAACAAATTACGATCTATTTTCCGGGTGAGATCAATAACTTAAGCACATATGGAAGAGTAGCACCTCTCTTGCGACGCCGTGTAGGCCTATGCTGATACTTTGAGGGTGCTGCGGGTGCGATGGCCGTCGGCGGCGGGGAAGAAGTCTTTAGACGGCATACGACCGGGTCGGGGGATATATCCTGTTGCCGTGGACGAGGCGGTCGTAGGAGCGGCAACAGCAAGGTGGACGATGGCGCCGATGAAGCGAGAGGAGGCGATGAAAGGATCCTGATCCAGCGCCGTGGATGAGAGACATCCATCTCTTGCAGTGGACGACGGGGTAGGGGTAGCGGCTCCGGCAAGGTGGAGGATGGGGTGGCGGACGGAGGAGGCTGGCCGCAGTGTGGAGGTTGTTGTGCCGCCGACGGTGTATGAATGGGGAAATGGAGGGGGGGATCTCAAACTTTGGGACGCGCTTCTCTGAAATGGGGGAAAGTTACGAACTTATCCCCCATTTAAAATTTCAGACATCGCGTCGGTTGGGGATAGGACGGTAATCTCGCATCTCCCAAATATTTGCCGGTAACTATTTCGGGAGAGGAGAGGGTGTTTTGCCGCCCAGGGTTGGCGCCCACAGTGTATGAACGGGGCTGAGAGGTAGGGCGGTTGTGTCACGTCTGATGGAAGCTACACATCTGCCCCTATTTAAAATATTAGCCTACATCGATTTCGGACGAGGAGAGTTTGTTTTGCCGCCCACCATGTATGAATGGTGAAATGGAGGAAGAGACACATGTCTTTCGGACGAGCTTGAATCAAATGTGTTTTGCCGCCCACGTTCGGCGCCCACCATGTCTGAATGGGCTCAGAGGTCGTCGTGTCACGCCTGATTGAAGTTACTAGTCTACCACTATCGACAGCAGTGTAAATCCGGTCGATAAGGATGTCAAGTGTCAAGGGTAGACAGTAATTTCCATCTCGCAAACACTTGCTTCGGGCAGCCCACAAATTATAGTGGGTGTTTAGCCGCTTCGTTCAAAACTTGGGAGAATTAGCATTCACGTTTGCCCTGGGACCTGGCAAACTAAATTCAAATCCAATTTGTATTCGATTACGAATATCCATAGATAATTATACATTTTGTTATTTATTTCTTCAAAACCACAACAAAGATTTATTCCACCTTTATATATGATTATGATTTAGAAATGCCTTGATCTTCGAATTCAGTAGGTTGGATACACTCTGAGCCAAACAGTTATTTCATCCAATACAATATGCTCACATGAAAAATAGTTCACCTTATGTCAATCATACAAGTACTGAGGATTACCTCGCCTAAAAAATTTGGATCATTACAACACATGGACAACATAGGGGGTCTTGCAACATAATCCATTCAGAGACATGACACAACATGCAAGTACAATAATCTAATGACAATTTCAACTGGTATCTAAAGAAGAACTAGGATTACCTTGGGCTTCAGATAGCAGAAACAGCAGGACCTCCTCGGTCTTCAAATGCCACATTCTTACTTCCTTCAATTCTTGGGTTGCTTGCATAATGCGTGCCGCTAATTCCGTAATTTTCAGCCTCAAGATAAAGATTACCTCATTCATGGCAGCCACACCATCTCTTTCTGCCTCTAGTAGAGCCTCAAGCACTATAATATCTGTGCTCAGACTGCTCTCCAGCGGTGTTACCTCTGAACTGCTACCATCTGGTAACATGGATGGCACATTGCTTCCACAAATAGATTCTGGGGTTGTACATTGTGTCCTAGTGTGAAAGGCATCCTGAAAGGTTTCCGCTGGACATCAGTAAGATATAGTTATCGTATGATCCAGGCAGTAAGCTTACATGGTACACGATAGACGAATTATTGCCGAGCATGGCAAACTATATTTAAATGGTTCGAAGGAGCATCAACCGAAAAGAAATTAAAATGGTAAGACGAAACTAGGGATGTAAGTGGCAAATAAATGACATCCGCCAGTCCCATCTAGTTAGTTTTTGCTACCTCCCTAGTTCATTTTCCTCAAAAAACAAAATCTCTTTTGAACTATCATACCACTAGTGGACTTTAATCTGGATTAAACGGGGCCCAGTTGACATCCCTAGTTGAAAGGGAGTGTACAACCACTATATTTAAGTTGCCAAGGCATCTAATCAGTTGAAATAATCTGAGAAAGCACTTAACAGTGTGGCCTCATATAAACTACGAAGACAGTCTTGTGATGAAGTTGAGAGGAAAAGTTAAGGACTCAAATGAAATAGGCATGCATTTCTTTACGATAGTACAACGGGCACTGCTGACATATTGGCCAACTCAGGTGTAGCGTAACAACAGATAAGCATTCGAATCAAGCAATACAGCAAAGCAGACAACTAAACTATTTGTAATTCAGTAGGATTACACGTTGAGGGCACAAGCCAAGAAAGCAGCCCACTCGCATTACATTTCACATGTACTAAAACACACTGGCTTACCATATGTTGCTGTGAAGCCTAGTTGCTGTTGCAATGTTCTTTGAAGATATCGTCAGCATCCCGTGGTTGCAAATCTAGTTGTTGTAGTTTATTCTGCACCCTCTATTTAGGTAAAATTAATTTTAATCGCATGCATTGGTCCGAATTGATCATCAATGGTTCATCTAAACTAATGAAAGAAGGGTGTGTGCATACACGACAATATATCTGCTTCCCTCTATTTTTATGCTTGTTCGAGGTGCCAGCCCCAAAAGAACAAATATTTTGCTTGGTGGGGTTGGCAGCTCCATAATTAATAGAAGCATCAAATTAGTCATGCAACTTGGGAAGATCAAGAACACACAAACAAGTAATGAACAGAGGCTCGGAGCAGTGTTGTAATAGCTAGCATAAGAAAATGTAGGGTAAAACAAACAAAAAGCAGCGGAACCACATGCTAGTTTGCTGATGTGTAATTAAGCATAGAGAACATTGAGTAGTCTGATGGAACCAATAGGTGGCATCAGAACAAAACTAAAGCATATTAACTATATGTGCACTAATATGTAATTTAGCACATGTAACATGTTCACTGCCAGAAGTATGGCCCTACAGGTGCAAGCAGAATAACGCGTCTCATGAAAAACTGAATGATGCCCTGAAGAAATTCAAAGGTGCGGTGCTTATGCTAGGAAAGTGAACGTATGCGCCGGCCGTTGGATAATAGTACCTGATTCTCAGCGGCGTATGGGTATCGTTGTCATACTTGATAGCTAAGGATCGTCGATGGTGCTCGTGTTGCGGTTGAGTTTGGGCCGGCTGTCGCTATCGCTGAAGCGGCTCCAGTGCTACGGTTGCGGCGCCTGTCGACATACAAGAAAGCTCATCTGTGGTAAGTGAACAGTTGCACAATAAAGAGAAAAACCGAAGGAGTACAAATCGAAATAACCTGATGAGGGTGCGGCATCGGTAAAGCAGGGCCGGTGGGGTTGAATATGGCGTCCGTGGAGCGGGTCCGGTGCAATAGACGAAGGCTTCGGCGGGCGTGTTGTATAGTGCTTTCAGTGAGGCGGATCTATTGCGGCGGACGAGGGCTTGTATGAAGGGCCTGCGAAGGGGCGGACGACGGAGTCAGTGAAGGGCCTACGCTGTGGTGGACGAGGGCGCCGGTTAAGAAGATCCGGTGCGGTGGACCATGATGGCGGTCAAGGAGATCTGGGGCGGTGGACAATCCTGTCGCAGAAGCGGCTCCAGTGAAGTGGTAAGTTGGCAGTTGGGGGTTCCAAGGTGCGGAAGGTAGATCCGGCATGGTGTGCGGTCCACCGCTGCGGCGGAGGACTAGATTCGGCGGCTTGCCGTGGTTGGGGGGTCGGGGTGGGGAAGGGGAGGGGCTCTGGGAAGAATGTTGGGGGCAAAGAGGGGAAATAATGGAGTTACCAAAGCAGCCCTTTTCCATTCATGTGGCAGGGGTAAAACAGGAATATCGCAGGGCTAAACTTCCGGGCGCGTGATATTTCGATGTGAGTGGGAAGTTTGAAAGCTTTTGGCGCCTAAAATTATAAGTATTCTGCTCTCGTACGACCGACTATGATATCTTGGCCGACAATTTGTTTGTTTTGCACGCAAGAAAATGTGCAAGTTTTGAAAATCAATGTCTCCAACTCGAAACTTAGATTGTCCATTCAATTCAAATATGGATCATTGAGCTACTACAAGCAAATACCATCATACGGTCCAATTCAAATGAAATTCCAAATGTGTTTATCCTAAATATGATGACAAAAGCAAAAATGTGTATGTGTATGAATAAAGTGGATGATTATAAAGTTTGAACATGCCCGTATGTGTATATCTCTAGGTTTGATATATGAATTTGAAATCACGAAATCCCGGCTTAAAAGATGTACCTCCGTTTAAATGAATTACAAAAGCTAATGATGGAGTCGAATTCCAAAATTCCAGTCTTAGGTTTGTAATTCTGGTACATCAAGGTATATCACGCATGTTCAAAAGTATCGTTATCTTATAGTACAAACTGTGAAACAAATTGATCAACCATGAGTGCACAATATCTCAATTACGCTAAAGTCCCTCAAATATAGACACCTCACTGTTTATCTTAAGTCAACCCCCCCACCACCACACACACACACACATAGAGAAGTCGTTCTCTCCCCCAAACACCAACACACAAGCACATTAACACCCTCTCTCTTGTAAAGTCCGGACCCCAACATAGGTCTCTATCACTTTGTCTCTCGGGCATGCACACATCTCTTCCCTCACTCTCTAGGTCTCCCGCTATCTCTCTTACCCAAGCACACGCACTATGTAGAGTGTATATTTCCCATACACACAAAACGTCGCCCCCAAACGTCTATCTCCCTAGTTATGTGGTTCTCGCGCACTCACCGCACACACCACCCCCACTTCAAACAATCACACTTTGCCTCCTTGTGCACCACTCTCCTCTTTCTATCTCTCCGACATGCGCACCCGCCCCAGCTCCTTCCCTGTATACATATATGTCATGACTCTTTGCATAGCTCCCTAATGTATAATCGTTCTCTATTTCGCACATTGTTCTCTGCACCATCTATTCTAGATCTCTCATGAAGTCCCTATCACACACACGATGACTCGCTTCCCTTGCGTCTCCGTTCATAGGCCAATTTCGGACAACATCAACATTGTCCCCTATCTATACGCCATTTATGGATATAAACGACCCCTCTCGCCCCCTCTCTACCTCTCTCTCTCTCTCTCTCTCTCCATCGCTAGCTCTCTCTTTCTCTCCCTCTCGCTCTCACACCCCTCTCCCACACACACACTCGATGTCTCTTCCAAATAGTCTGCTCCCCCCCCGCTCGCACCCGTGCTATCTCGCTACTACACATGTAACACCATTCCCCCTTCCCTTATACTCATTGTTGAGGAAATCGTTAACTGGTAGCTGCTCGGTCAGCTGGTGAGTAGCGGATTAATAGGCTAATCGGCAAGTTAATCGACCATTTAATCAATTAATCGGATGATTTATCAGGTAATCGTCTACTCGGGGACCCTATGAGTAGGGATTAATCGGCAAGTTAACTGGTTAATCGGATGAATTTTTGAATAGGGCTTATACTAGGTTTAAATCATCAGTGGTCTCTCTACTCCACATACACTCTCTCCCTCTCACACACAAATGCGTGCACAAACACACATACACATGCACAAACTCCCATCTATCTGGATCCTCATCTCTCCTCATGTCCGCATGTGTATCTCACACACTCACTCTCTAATTATGTATATGTGTCTCCACGTTACACAACACAAAGCCCCATGTACATGTCTCTCTCTATCCTCCACACACATAGACACAAAGAATATGTTATCATTGCCTCAGTCTCTAACATATCACACACGCACACACACTCTCTCTCTCTCTCTCACAAACACGCTCAACAAGGTTTTCCCCATGCATAACTTACCATCTATTCATCAACAGTCGTGGCAGTGCGGTGAACACGAGACATGAAGAAGAATAAATCTACACGTGCTTAGACCACCTAGTATGACTACTAGGACTAGAGCAAGCCAAGAAGCACGCCACCGTCACCCCCTCCTTGTCGGCGACGGGAAAATCTTTGTTTTACACAGTCGAGAAGTCATTGTGCTAAGGCCCCACATGCCAAGGCGTTGAATATAATGTAGATGCTAGTTTATGGAAGCAAGTATCGATAATACGTTTGTATCTCCATACTTATATTTCTTCTCTTATAAAAAACCGAGTTGGTGATGATGGTACATGTGCCATCTTGCAATATAGACTGTCCGATCTATATCTTACGGATGGAAATTAAACTAAAAGATACCCGCACCCCTCTCCACATTTGCAGACAAGGCCTTCCCTCGTTCATCATTATCTCTAACAAACCTCATTGTTGAGCAATTAAGAAAGGAAGCCTCTGGAACAAACTGGCCTGGTGGCCGCTACCGGCGTCGTCAATCGCCATGCCTCCGCTCAATCTGACCACCAACCACCACCACACCCCACTCGTCTTCACCTTATCTCATATTTCTCGAGATATCATTAGTTTTTACACATGGGATTACTCCCGCAAGGGTCAATCACAACAAGTGTTTTATAAAAAAATGCATGTTGATGTTCCGTGCAATGCACGGGTCTTGCTAGTACTCCTACACAAGACTAAGTTGGTGGTGCTGGTGTGTCTGCCATCCGTCGTTTTTGACCATTAGATCTACATCTAACGATTGTGAGGTAAGTTGTTGCCTTTTCTCACCAACATCCCACTTGTCTACCAATTTGCAGAAAAACCCATAATTAGTATCTTAAAACCAACCACATCCCTCCCTGACCTCACCAAAACAGCCCAAGGAATATATTCTAATTGAAACATAATATATCTCTAGTGACATATGTATATCAAAATTAGAGTGTTTTGTACCAAGTTTGTGAATAAGTATTATTCTAATTATGATTCATTGCAACGGACATGAACATTGCTAGTATTTCCAACCATGCATTTTTTCCTAGTATTCCATAGTTTCGAGTTTTCCATCAAGATATTAGTCACTCATGGTTGATATTTACTTTCAATCATGTACACATATGCACTATGGAACTAGCCTTGCTTAGTGGATTCCGAAGCTTATCTTTCACTCCTACTTACAATATGTAGAGTATTTAACAAAAAACTACCACTTTCAACCAGCCCTAGGAAGAATCTATTGTACAAAAAATAGCAAAAACATACCCAAAATTTCTTAATCCATGCCAAAAACTACCTAGTACTCCTACCGATTAGGTTCGTTTAAACCCATTTATGACAGGGTTGGCCCACACGTCCGGGCTGACGAGGCAGCTTAAACCAACACATTTTGTTTGACCATTGACACGAGGACCCACATCTGACCTTCTATCATGTTATTCCCCCTCAAATCATTATTTTTCCTGAACATTACTTCAAACAGTACTGATGCGTGTTCGTCGGTGGCATCGGTGATGAGCGAGTTGGTCGTCGCTTCGCTGGACGGGCCGAACACCGCGCTGGCCTCCGCATGGGTTGGCAGGCTGGCCCGAGCGTGACTCACGAGCGAGCAAGCCGCCGCGCTGGCCTTTGCTCGAGCCAGATGGCTGGCCTTAGCGTGGCACGCGTGAGCAAGCCACCGCGCTACCGTGCCAATCTAGCTAGCAAACCTTGCAGACAAGCAGCTGGACGGAGCTATCTTGTCTAGCTAGCGGCCGCGAGCGCCGGACGGAGCTGGCATCCGGGCTGCCGCAACATGGGCTCCGCACCGCCGGCGGTTTTGACCTCACCTTCTGTCGGTGGCGGTAGCTGTGTCCCATGGCCGAGGATGACTAGGTGGACGGGCCGGAGGTAGGAGGTCACTCGAGGATTTTTTTGGTAAGAGCATGTACAATGATTGATACGGTAGTCTTATCTTAAGTCTGCCACGTATGCAAGTGGTAGAAGTTTCTTGGCATTTTAGTGCTTTCTTTCATTATTATAGCAAGTACAATAGAGCTGAGTCAGCAGGCTATAAGAAATAAACTAGTATATTTCTGCTTAGTTGGAGGAAAGAGAAGAGGAGAGAGAAGGTAAGCGGGCTCTTCGTGAAGAGCCAGCTCTAGCACGTGCTCCTAGGCACTTTGTGAGAATGAGAAGTGGGCCACATAATAAAATAGTAGTACATTCTTTTGATCTATTATTGTACATGTTGGCTATAAGATGGGCTGTAGATGACATGGCATTGGCTTATAGCCAGCAGCAGATGATAGGGGTTTCTTGTAAGGAACAATGTATGTACTACTAGTGAAAAAAGGCGATTCTAGGTTGCGTTGTACTCCAACGAGTACTACTAGTGGTCGCGGGAGTGTATACCTCGTTTTCTGGGTTCGATCCCTGCCGAACGCATGGCGGCCTTTAAAAAAATAGTACTACTACACTTCGCTGGGAGCCAATATTTTACACGGGTAGTTTGAGTTTTTAAGTCAAACAGACGTGCGGCCCCACAATCTGGGTGCACTGGACAGCCTAGCCACGTGAACGGGTTTTCCTTCCCAGCATCCCGTGGCTCGCGTGCTCGCCCTAGCCGCACCTCACTTGCAGCTTCCTCATCAGCTAGTAGCATATTTAATCTAGCGCCTCCCAATTAAGCCCGATGAGCCGGAAAAGCCTGGCGGGGCATTGGGAACTGCACAATATGGCTCTGTACGTAAAGTGCTCTACTCCCTCCATCTAGGTGTGTAAGTCACCTTACGAAAACCAAATAATCCCAAAACACTTAGGCACTGTACATTAACTCCCTTCTCGTTTTTTGTTTTGTGGCATATCAACCAATAAGATATGTGGGCTGTGCATGCTTTCAATGATTTGAGACTACCAAACATAACATGCAGTGGTTAGTTCATTGCATGCAATGCTATTAATTAGCAAAAAGACATTAAGTTTTCTCGTTTTCCTCTCTGCCTTGGTCGCGATGCATAATGTAACATGACTTACACACCTAGACGGAGGAAGTACTACTACTCTGTAGCTTGTGGCGTTGCACACATGGACTACACTCCATTATCCGCTCTACTATAAAAGAAATTCCTCTTGACGTGTTTTTTTTGAAACGGAGGCAAAAGCTTTGCTTCATCTCATTCATAAAGAAGGAACTACTAACAAAGTTCGACAAGATCCATTACACCTCCAGAAATGGAAGAGAAAAGCCTAGTCTCGCTGTATCAAATAACTCAAATGTTCTGCCCCCGCAGTAACCGTTGCTGATAAACAGGCTGCTAGTGTGTGCGTGAGAGGAGCGGCTGAGTAGGCCAGCTACGTGAGAGGAGCGACTGAATAGAGCACTGAGAGTACCCACTAGGCCACTACACAAGTGTACTTCCCCTGCATTGATAGTACAGCGATGGTTCTAGAGAACAGTAGTACCCTCCACTTCCAACTGTAGCTCCTTGGCCCTGAGATTCAAGAGTTCAAAACTGGTGCACTATACTAGACTAGACAGAAGTACAGTACATCGCACTACTAGTTGAGAAAAGTAGTACTAGTACTGCTACAGTACGAGTACGTACTCCTCCATCACATAATGTAAGACGTTTTTTGACACTAGTTGGCGTGTACAAAAAATGGCAAAAACATACCCAAAATTTCTTAATCCACGCCAAAAACTACTACCTAGTGCCAAAAATTTCTTACTAGTGCTATTATTTACAGTATAATGCAATCCCATAACGTTCCATAATCCCTTTCTTTCAAAAAAATCTCTTCTGGAGAGAAGATTGCTATCTCCACGCGAGCTTCTCATAGGCCAGCGCCACCGCATGCAGTCATGTGAGAGAGAGGGAGACATCCATGCAGCATGCAGAGAGAGGAGAACGCGGGCGGACAGCTAATGGGCTGCATGGGGCATTTATAGCTGCTAGCTCCTCCCATCCATGCGCGAGGGGTATTTCCGTCCAGAAAGCATGCAGCTAGCCCCTGCCTTGGTATCCGGGTCTGCTCTTATGCATAGAGTAAAAAGAATCACAGGGAGTACTAGTAGTAAATAATAGCCTCACCCCTTCGCTGAGGAACGATCTACATTTGGAAGGGACGAGGCCCTGCGGTTACTACGCTCTTATCTCCTCCTCGCCAGTTCCCCTCCTCCCGAAGAGAACGCAGCTCATCGCTGCTCCCATGGATTCGCCAGGCAGTTCTCCACCTCGTCGGGGCTGGGAGACCTTAGACGACGATTCTGTGGGAGAAATCGCACGCCGCTCCGACGTCCTCACCGCCGCAAGACTCGGTGCTTCCTGCACCAACTTTTTCAAGACGCTGCTTAAACAGGCCATGCTTGTTGGTCTTCCATGCGTCCTCGAGGAGAAGGTTCTTCTATGGGATAATCCTTCAAACAGTCCACCGCTCCCTGGCCATGGTTGCACGTTGACTTCGCTAGACTTGCCGACGTTGAGAGGTAGTCGGATTTTGTCTGATGAGCAGGTCAGTAATGGAGTTTGATCATGTAGTACTTAGTTATTCCATTTCCATCCTGTAATTTCTCCGCTGCCCACCGTCTTATATATAGGTATGGGTCGGTGCCAATGAAGATTGGCTTGCATACCTCCGGCCGGATACCACCATTATTTTCCACAACATCCACAGCAGTGCGTCCGTTCCGGTAGACCCCTTCTCCACCATTCAGATCGGCCTTCCGGACTGACTGGGCTTGAATACGTATTATGATGCCTACATGAGATTGAAGAAGATAGCAATTGCGGACCCGCCGACAAAGAGACGCGGCTACGACGATTACTATCTCATCACAGTGTTCGACATAAGGATTGCCATCAATGCAAGAGGCAGTAACGGCATAGGCTGGCGCATGTTGGCGGCGGCAGATTTGTACCCCTACACGTTCGAAGACGCTGTGCGCCATCTAGGACGCATCTTCGCGGTGACAAGACAGGGGACTTGTTTCATCTGGTTGCCATCCTACGGTACGGGAGATTACAAACGAATGCACAAACCATCATTTGCATCCCTAATGGTACTCCATTATTTAACAGGGACCAGTCATCCCCTGATCAAAATAAGCTCGCCAATCCTGGATGTGCATTTGCATCTACGATTCGGTCTAACCTGGAACCTTGTAGCTGACTTTGGCATATTGGGATCAACTATCTTAGCAGTCGTTACCCATGGTACCACTGATGTGCAATATGGTCACACAATCTACCACGATCGGACCGTCACCATCTACCCAGGTATTCCATTTTTAACCATCTCGCCTTCTCTTTCATTGTTGTACTAGTAGTATACTTTGTAGTACTAGTAGGAGTACTTTTTACCTTAGAGGACGTGTATAGCTAGCTAGGCCCTTGAAGACTTGAACCAACCAGCTGCCACCATTTTTGTCTTACTATCTCATCCATGTAGCCAAGAGTGGCTATATATAATAAGCCGGTTATTTTACTTCATCTATACCGAAGTAGTACTATTTGCTGCACAGTATTACTGACCGCCATATTTGAGCACAACATTATTATGCATGGACCTTGACTATGTACGTCACCATGTGTCTAGATCTGGGATGCCGCATGTACCAAATGAACGAGGCCGAGTTCGACCCCCATGATGCTACGTGGGTGCCGAGGAACACTCCTGGAGAGTACTCACTTTTCATCGAGGACAGCTACCCCATTGTGAAGCGGATGCCACCTTCTGTGCACGACACGGAAGGCCTGCCGTTCATGAAGCATGGCTGTGTCTTCAGTGCGCACCGCCGGATGAACGACATGCTGGGGCACGCTATCCCTGATTTATGCCGCTTCAGCTTGGATGAGTCTACATCATGTGGAACCAGACTGGAAAGCTGTGACAATGATTCCCATTGCCCACCGCTATGGATCGTGCCATCCATGAAGAACACCTGGGACTGAAACCTGGAGGAGGACATGTAGCCCATCTATAACGTGTAAGTGGAGTACGGTAATTGTGAACGGTAGCGCTGTGAATATATGTAGACTAGTCGTGCACAAATTTATCACATGAATTGGAGATGAACTTGTGTGGAATACTGGCATTTGTCCTTTAGAATTTATTACTAGTAAATGTGTTATGTGTACGTGCAACTTGTGTAGTTGTTGCACGGGCTCCAACACGCTCTTTGAGAAAAAAAAGGTGGCATAACTTTGGATATACGTGACATGGCGGCATCATACAGTAGCATCGTCCGCTATAGTTGTAGTACACTCCTACTAGGACGACAACTCCTATAAAACCTTGCGCTTGGCACTTTGCCTCTTCGGGAGGTTCAACAGTTTGTACTCGTGTGAACCTTGCACTTGGCTCTTCGCCTCTTCGGAAGGTCCAACATTGATGATACTACAGTACAATATGCTTCTGGCAATCTGACATCGATTGAACTGTTGCACGTCCACCGCGAGGGCGAGGGCGAGGGCAAGGGAGAGGGAGAGGGCGCTGTAGTCAAAACCCTCTCCTCGTCCTGCGAACCACCACGCGCGTGGGCGAGGGAGATGCGTAGTAAGCAAGCTTCTCCTCGTTCGGCGAGTTGAAGGGACACATCAAAGCAGTACTAATACTAGTAGTAGTAGTCCATACTGCATCCTTTCCAATTAATATGGATTAATTTGAAACGAGAAACATACACTGGCGGTCAACGTATGTAACAATACGCTCTTTACGGTCACTATATATAGTTTTGCGGCAATTATACGATCACTAGCTCATCGTAGAGCACCGTATTGCACCCTACTGACCAGCCACATAGTCGACGTGGCACTTTGTTGACTGGTTAAATTGTCACCTGGTTTCTGGGTCCCACCTATCAGTTGGTAGAGCAAAGAAATCAGATAAACAAAACTTTACGCAGGCGTGACCTGAGTCCAACCCTTGCGCGCGAAACGCCCTGGCTGTGTATGTGAGTGCATGCACGTGTCCTCCCTCTATCTTCCAACAAAGTGTGTACATCGTCTATAAAACAAAGAGTGTAGTACATGATGTACATCTACACTTCCAATGCATTTAGCCTTTAATCTAAATCGATATTGATTGACTAATGCACCAACTTGTGCTATAGGTATAGGCTACATGTCTATCCTTAATTACAGCATGCAACGACCTTCATTTAATCTTCTTATCTCAATGGTCGCATGCACACATAAGTCTGCTACTTTTGGGCGTTAATTATGCCCTGGTCAATGTGTAAATCTGTAAATGTACGGTCTTTCACGGACGTAGGGAGTAGGTTGAGCACTTGAGCGTGAGCGTGTGTGTCGCGTCGTGTGCTGTGTGCCGCATGGGTGCGTGAGTGTTGCGTTCGTCCATGTGTACATGTGAGTGTTGCATGTTGCATGCATGCATGCATGCATGGGGCTTACTCCCTCCCATTGACATGTTCATATTTCAAGCTTCCTCTATTCCCTCCATATGGTGATACTCCCTATATTCCCAAATAGTATGGAGGAAAAGCCTCACTCTGTTCCCAAATACTGAGTATTTGTCTTTCTACAGATTTCAACAAGTGACTAGGTATGGAGAAAAATGAGTGAAGTGAGCATAGAGGCATAGTGATACTGTCGAAAGGAAGTCCTCGCGATCCATTATTCCCCATCTCGGTCATAGAGAACTATTCAACTAGTCTTCGCAGTGAAGTGACAATACACGTTGTAGCAGATGGGACGTGTAATTAATAAGCTGAACCAACGTGTTGGTGTTACTAAATCAGCCTTACCCAGTACTGCCATCTCTTCTTCTTCCTCCTCTCTTCCCCATCGTCGGCCGCACACCATTTACCCCCACTCACTGCTCGCCCGCCCGCGCCATCTTCCTTGGTAGCTCGCGCGTACCATATCCCCCTGCTCACTGCTCGGCCACACGAGGAGAAGCTTCTTCGCTCTCCCGCCCGAATCCACTTCCCCGCTGGCTCGCAGGCACCGAAAACCCCAATGGCAGAACCGACTGACACGCAGAACCGCGATTGGAATTCCCTCCCCGATGTTCTCTTGGAGCAGATCTGTAGTCGTATGGACCTACTCAGCACCGTCCGTCTGGCCGCACGCCTGGTGTCTTTGTACCGTCTACTCGTCTGCAACCGGTCGGCTCATTTCAAGACACCCTGCTTGCTGATGCCCGATCCTCGCAGGTGGCCTAGACATCGACTTGACGATCCTATGGAGGTTGTCGTGGTGCCCCTCGACATGCTACCACTACCCGTCCACCCGTCCTTCATGCGCGGACACTACTGGGCGGGCATGAAGGCCAATTGGATCGTCCTCATCCACCACACCGGTAGTCTGTGGCGTCTTGTGGATATCTACACCCAGCGAGAGATCACCCTTCCATCGTTGGATACCGCCGCCATCGGGCCTCGTGGCCCGCCGGACACTCCTGCCTACTACGCATGAGACGCGTCAAGCTTTTGGCTCGAGCTCTATTTGTAGAAAGTTGTAATCTGCAAAGTGCCCACACCATCAGAAGACTACATGGATTACAAGCTCATTGCCTTGTTCAACATGGGATTAGTCTATCTGGAATCCGGTCGCCATACATGGTTATGGCTCATCGTCAATCCTGTTGAGGCAACATTTCTGTCTGATGCTATAGTGCATGATGGCATCATTTACGCGGTCGACGCACAGGTTGGCTGCCTATACTGGTGGGATCTATCGTCGTGTAATTGTTCTATATCATCTCATCTTTACCTTATGAATACGACCGCCTGTTCATTAGTTACAAATTTAGAATGCATAGCATGTCTATAACCACATCATTGCTATATGTTCCTCTCATTTCCTAGATTTCTATGATCACACATGTTATTGTTAGAGTTGATATGAGAACAATTGGCATCTAATGATTGTTAGAGTACATATTATGAGCATAACATCATGATTGCTATATGTTACTCTTGTTTACAAGATTTTTATAACAACGCATGTTATTGCTTATAGTTGATACGAGAATAGTAGTAGTAAGTGCTATGCTAGAATATGAGTAGGCGTTGTCATAGCTGTTTTCCTCTCATTGTTATATGATGTTTGAACCATGACATATTTCTAGAATATGAAAGCCATTGGCTTATTTTTTAACTTGGGGTATGATTATGACAACGACATTGCAATTCTCTATCTATGATATGTGTCGCTTTTATAATAATCTTAATTCCACACATGCTCTGAACATGATTATTTATTTTTGTCCTTTTGGTCTCCAATTTGAATTGTTGCAGCAGATGCAAATGGGCTGGCCTTCATGATTCCAGGACCTGGAATCATACCTGCCGATGGCTAGTGGTTTATCACTCGTTCAGCTGACGGTGGTCATTTGATGCTCATTCACACGTACCAAATTGACCAAACCATTACATCAAACCACACGCAGTACAATGTGTGGGGTGTTCGTGACATTGATGGCTATGGCTGCTTTGTGTTCGAGAAAGATCCCAGCTCCGTTGGACCAGGCGTATTCAACTGGAGGCGGATTTACAGCCTCAGCAACCACTCCTTGTTCCTCGGGCTCAATTATTCGATCATCCAACCAATCATCGATCATATCACCGGCGATGATTATTGTGCTATGCAAATTCCATTCGCGAGGGGGGCTGTGTTTACACATCATACCATGGGTTTCATGAATCACCATATCCAGAGATTTGTCGACACAGCTTGTTGCCAGATAATCTTCAGTTTGTGAAAGGCATCAAGCTTCCATGCGATGAATGGCTTTTGCAAACCCGACATGCGGCGATGTGGCTCATGCCAACAGCAAATATGCACAACTTGATTCATGCTGATATCTAGACTGAGCCATGTATTCTGCTGCTATAGCACGACCCTCTTTTGTTGGATATTATGTAGTGTTGTTAGTTTGAAGCACTCCTCTGGTTTGAACGATAGATACCTTACTAGGATCAAGTGCATCCTAACTCACCTGCATAGGATGTACTGATAATGACGATGGAGATGCTGTGCAGAAGCCATATATATATATCAGTTAGGCTTCAAGTGCGTACTTGTTAGTTAAACCTATGTATAAATTGTGACACTAAATACGACTAGTAAGTACTCAGTATAGTAGCAGTACTAGTATACGTCGGTCAAATTATTCATCATGTGCACAGATTGAATTGACGTGACAACATGCTGCGCGTGAGGTGACACAAGAATCCCGATGGCGTGTTCAGGTATTCTTGACTTCAGATTTGGAGTACCACTTATCTGTCGAAATCTTTCATCATTCACTTAAAACAGTCGATTGATCATACATTGAGTACCATATAACTGGAATTACCGATGCAAGTCGAAGAAGGATTGGCCGATGCTGCCGGCTCGCGTCAAGTTCGATCCCACGGATCAGGAGCTGATCGAGCACCTTGAGGCCAAAGTGAGTGCACATAGTGCGAGATTTCAGTCTCTCATCGATTTGTTCATACCAACCATCGGCAGCGAGCACGGCATATGCTACACCCAACCTGAGAAACTTCCAGGTAAGACACCGATCGGCCGTCTACTTGCACAAACATATTCCATTGTTTATAGCTCTATTTTTCTTTTTAAACGCAGACCCGGTGAAGCAATTACAATTTGATAGTTAATAAAAAGTGAAACAAGTGACTGGAACATGCCAAAGATGTTATGAAAATGCCAACTAGGTACACTAAAACATGTATTCCACAATACTGCAGGTATCACATTGAGTGGCCTAAGGAAGCATTTCTTCCAGCGCAATTCCAGGGCGTTCAAAAGGGGCACGTGGACGTGTCGCAAGATACAGTCGGAGTGCGGCATGCACGCGATGTGGCACAAGACCGGCAATACCTTGCCGGTGATGTTCAACGGCCGGCAGACGGGTAGCAAAAAAGGTTCTGGTGCTGCACACCAACAAGAACTTCGACCAGCAGAGGACCAACTGGGGATGCCCCAATACCACCTCGGGGACCTGGAGCAAGAGAAGGAGCGGTAGCTGGTCCTCTGCAAGATTTTCTACCAGACGAACAGTAGGGCCAGGAGTAAAAAGATTATAAGTTAGTTTGGTATTGGTAGTTGTACTACCTTGTCGTCCGCAAGTTGGTATTGTTGTTAACAATCTTTTGGTATGAACTTGCATTTGCTTCCAACCATCATGCCGAGGGTCGACGTGGATATAAAGCTGAATCATTTGTTTCGAAACGAATTTTCAGGCACCTGATTTTTATTTGATGGGTAGCATAAGCACCCGCCGTTCGAATTCCCAGTTCTCCAATTTTTTTGAAACAATTGCATGCACTTATTATGACGATAAAAAACAATATCCGTGCTGCATCCTAGTTATCAGTCTGTACTTGCGGAATTCTCTCGTTTATTGAGCATGTATATTATTTTTTAAGGTCGAGCAAGTTTCAACTGGGTTGTAGACTGCCGAGGGTTGGTTTTGTTTTTAACAGGCCCAGCCCATGACGACAACGGGGCACAAAGATCCAGCAGGTATCTACTGGCCTCTGGCCCGCCAGTGTTAGTTATATTTTGTCTTACAACATCCGCAGGCAGTTTTTTTACCGAGTCAAACACACAGCCCAGTTCTATTATCCTCTTGAAACGCATGTCCTACATCTGTTTTCTAATCTCTGCCTACAGTTTTACTATTTCATATACACGTATCATTATATTGAAAACACATAAAATTCCCTTTTCATATTTACATCCTTATTTTTGTTGTTTTCCCACCCAGCGCTGATTTTTTTACCACTGGTTTTCCCTTAAACCAACTCAATTGTCCACGTCTTATTTGCTTAGAAAAACAAAATGAGTTTTTGGCAAATCAATAAGTTCTTAAAAAATGTTTATCATTTCGGGATTACAACAGTTCGGACTCCACCAAAGTATGCAAAATAAGGCTGAGCTTTTTGAATGTGGTCCTGGGCAGAAAATGGGTTGTAATAAATAACTTAAGAATTAGCAAATGGGATGCAAATTATAAAAAATAGCAAATGGGCTTTATGTTGTCTGCCACAGATTTGGAGGCTGACTTGTGGGCCTACTAAGTTCGTGCGTACACAGGGTTCTCAAAAAAGAAACTTAGTCAACAATCGACTCTACTGGCGTCAGACTGTTAGATGTCAACCTAACAGCAATCGTGCTTCTTCAGTCTCTGATCTTCCTGCCCTAGCCGCCCAAACCAACGCCGTCGGAACCGCCTGCTCCTGCCTCCTATGGCCGGCAGTGCTGCCGGGCGGGCCTCACAGCCCCATCATACTCGCATCCCTGGCTTGTCTATCCCTCTACTCACCCACACCTCCTGTTATTTTTCGGCGACGGCAGCCGAACCAGTCAACCCTCATACTCTCCACCGCGTGGGCAGCCACTATCGTGTCTTCCCTGGCTCCATGTCGTTCCCTTCGTAGGCCTCGCCGTCGTCCATTGCCCTGGTGCTCTCGGCATAGCGTGGTCAACGATGTCCATCCAATGGTCGTAGTGCTTCTTCAACCTCTGGTCTTCTTGCCCCAGCCGCCCAAAGCAGCGCCGGTCATGCCGCATGCTCCTGCCTCTCGTGGCCAACTGTGCTGCCGTGAAGGCCTCAACGTCCCCATACTACTCACACCGCTAGCCAGGCCATCCCTCCACTCACCCGCTGTCAGGACCCCGACTCGATGTCACATCGATCTAGCTGGTAACACCTCATATCACTTTGCGGCCTCACGCACGGTATTCCCACGGGTGTCGTCTTACCTTTTCCCGGGACCGTTTGCGCCTTTTGGCTCACGTATATGATAGTGTCGCTAGCATCCATATGATAAAGAGCCCGGGCTGACATGACTAGTCGTAAACCCAAAGTGGCACAGACTTACAGGGACAGGCATCCATGACCCAGCTTCGAACGTGTCGGTCATCAGCAAGTGGGTCCGGGCTGTAGCACTGGGCTAGCAGGACTCCGGTAAACCGGGCTGTAGCGGGCTAACAGGACTCCGGTACTCAAAGCGTGACATTTCCCCGAAGGGACAGACACAGGAATGAAGAAGGACACATGCCGGCCAGCCTAAGTGTTCCAGAGCAGTAGCAAGCTACCATGGCTCAGCGGTAACACTAGGAGACATTTCCCGGTAAGAGAGGCTACTAAAGATAAACAACTAGATGGTCAGATCCCACACATACCAAGCATTTCAAGCATACACACAATATGCTCGATATGTGCAAATACAACGAAGCATCACAACATGACTCTATGACACAAGTACTTTATTTAAGGCTCAGGGAGCCATACATAACATACATAAAAGTACGGGTCTCACGACCCAACATACAAGTCATACAGTCATACAAGCCAACAGCGGAAGTAACTTGTCTGAGTACAGACAACTAGTAAAATAAAAGAGGCTTGGAAAGCCTAGCTATACTACGCGATCCATCACAAGCTCAGGGTCACCACCTGGGTCTTTAGCCTACTCGTTGATGTCAACGTCTACATAGAACCCATCAGAAGGGGTTGCAGTGTCTTCTGTAAAAAAATGTAGATTATAGCAACATGAGTACAAAGGTACTCAGCAAGACTTACATCAGATCCTACATACATGCTTAGTATCAAGAAGGGCTGGTGGAGTTATTGCAGCAAGCCAGCTTTGACTCTTGGCTAGGCTATCCTACGATACCCCAACTTGAAATGTTTTGCGCACACGAGTCCACTACTCACCATTTCAATACCCTACCGAGGATCCACCTCCGTCTTCCTACGGAAGAGCCATCCTCGGCACTCACACTTATCTTGAGGCTTTTAGTAGTTTCCATTTACTTGTCTATGAACTGTATAGGCAACCAAGTAGTCCTTTACCGCGGACGCGGCTATTCGAATAGATCATGTTAACCCTGCAGGGGTGTACTTCTTCATACACGCTCTCACCACTTACCGTCGTTTACACGACATGTACTCGGCAACCTTCAAGCGGAAGCCCAACGTGGGTGTCGGCCACAACCTACCTAATCACCTAAGCCTCCAGTCCAGGTTTATCGCCTATTCAGGTTCCATCCGCAGGGAGTCCGGCCGAGGTTTCCCATACGGCCCCGAACGATGTGAACAGGGTTCCCGAGATACCTAACGGGTATTCGGTACACCGTGCCACGTACCTACCGCATCACAGCCCACCCCTACGGTCAGCACTGTCCACGGCCTCCAGTAGGCTACAAACACCAGAAACTACTTGCAACTCCTGGACGGAGAACTAGGGTGAATAAGAAGTCGAGAGGGTCCATTGGTTTCGGGCCCAATGCATGGTAGTAGCTGATTCTTAAATCACACATACAGATCTCAGTGCTTAAGGTCGGCTTCAATGAAACAACCCACCATGTACTCCTACATGGCCTCTCATCGATACCTTTACCAAATCGTGTTCACCACACCACTCTCATTACCGACATAATCATTTCACTCTAGCCCATCACCCAGATGAACCAGACCTGACACGACTCTAAGCATAGCAGGCTTAGGAAGGTAGGAACAACACATACATATGGCTCAATCAACTCCTACACATGCTAGTGGGTTTCATCTAGTTACTGTGGCAATGACAGGTCATGCAGAGGAAATGGGTTCAACTACCGTAACACACAGCAGTTTGAATCGCGTTGTCTTAATGCAGTAAAAGAGAGCAGGAGCGAGAACATGGGATTGTATCGATATGATCAGATGGTTGGTTGCTTGCCTGATGGTTCGTTGCACGGATACGGTTCTTCGTTAGGGTAATCACGGTACTCCTCGGGGACAGATCCTGTCGCAAAGGACATCGATACACAAACATCACCAAACAATATGCAACAATATGATGCATGCATGAAACATGGCAATATGAGTGTGTTGGGCTAATGCAACTAAAACCAGAAGGGTTTGAACAAATTTGAATCAAGGATTCAAATTTCAAATTCAAATATGGCCTTTTAAAGTGCCTTTTCTTGTTCTGATTAAAACATCAACTTAACTTGTTTGATCATGCATGGAAATGGTACAGATGGATAGATTGGATTTTTCTGATCATTTTTCATATATAATTTGTCCAATTTGGAGTTACAGAATAAAAGTTATGAATTTTTGAAGTTTAATTAATATTCTGGAATTTCCTGATTTAATTCAACGCTGTCAGGACCCCGACTCGATGTCACATCGATCTAGCTGGTAACACCTCATATCACTTTGCGGCCTCACGCACGGTATTCCCACGGGTGTCGTCTTACCTTTTCCCGGGACCGTTTGCGCCTTTTGGCTCACGTATATGATAGTGTCGCTAGCATCCATATGATAAAGAGCCCGGGCTGACATGACTAGTCGTAAACCCAAAGTGGCACAGACTTACAGGGACAGGCATCCATGACCCAGCTTCGAACGTGTCGGTCATCAGCAAGTGGGTCCGGGCTGTAGCACTGGGCTAGCAGGACTCCGGTAAACCGGGCTGTAGCGGGCTAACAGGACTCCGGTACTCAAAGCGTGACATTTCCCCGAAGGGACAGACACAGGAATGAAGAAGGACACATGCCGGCCAGCCTAAGTGTTCCAGAGCAGTAGCAAGCTACCATGGCTCAGCGGTAACACTAGGAGACATTTCCCGGTAAGAGAGGCTACTAAAGATAAACAACTAGATGGTCAGATCCCACACATACCAAGCATTTCAAGCATACACACAATATGCTCGATATGTGCAAATACAACGAAGCATCACAACATGACTCTATGACACAAGTACTTTATTTAAGGCTCAGGGAGCCATACATAACATACATAAAAGTACGGGTCTCACGACCCAACATACAAGTCATACAGTCATACAAGCCAACAGCGGAAGTAACTTGTCTGAGTACAGACAACTAGTAAAATAAAAGAGGCTTGGAAAGCCTAGCTATACTACGCGATCCATCACAAGCTCAGGGTCACCACCTGGGTCTTTAGCCTACTCGTTGATGTCAACGTCTACATAGAACCCATCAGAAGGGGTTGCAGTGTCTTCTGTAAAAAAATGTAGATTATAGCAACATGAGTACAAAGGTACTCAGCAAGACTTACATCAGATCCTACATACATGCTTAGTATCAAGAAGGGCTGGTGGAGTTATTGCAGCAAGCCAGCTTTGACTCTTGGCTAGGCTATCCTACGATACCCCAACTTGAAATGTTTTGCGCACACGAGTCCACTACTCACCATTTCAATACCCTACCGAGGATCCACCTCCGTCTTCCTACGGAAGAGCCATCCTCGGCACTCACACTTATCTTGAGGCTTTTAGTAGTTTCCATTTACTTGTCTATGAACTGTATAGGCAACCAAGTAGTCCTTTACCGCGGACGCGGCTATTCGAATAGATCATGTTAACCCTGCAGGGGTGTACTTCTTCATACACGCTCTCACCACTTACCGTCGTTTACACGACATGTACTCGGCAACCTTCAAGCGGAAGCCCAACGTGGGTGTCGGCCACGACCTACCTAATCACCTAAGCCTCCAGTCCAGGTTTATCGCCTATTCAGGTTCCATCCGCAGGGAGTCCGGCCGAGGTTTCCCATACGGCCCCGAACGATGTGAACAAGGTTCCCGAGATACCTAACGGGTATTCGGTACACCCGGCCACGTACCTACCGCATCACAGCCCACCCCTACGGTCAGCGCTGTCCACGGCCTCCAGTAGGCTACAAACACCAGAAACTACTTGCAACTCCTGGACGGAGAACTAGGGTGGATAAGAAGTCGAGAGGGTCCATTGGTTTCGGGCCCAATGCATGGTAGTAGCTGATTCTTAAATCACACATACAGATCTCAGTGCTTAAGGTCGGCTTCAATGAAACAACCCACCATGTACTCCTACATGGCCTCTCATCGATACCTTTACCAAATCGTGTTCACCACACCACTCTCATTACCGACATTAACATTTCACTCTAGCCCATCACCCAGATGAACCAGACCTGACACGACTCTAAGCATAGCAGGCATAGCAAGGTAGGAACAACACATACATATGGCTCAATCAACTCCTACACATGCTAGTGGGTTTCATCTAGTTACTGTGGCAATGACAGGTCATGCAGAGGAAATGGGTTCAACTACCGTAGCACACAGCAGTTTGAATCGCGTTGTCTTAATGCAGTAAAAGAGAGCAGGAGCGAGAACATGGGATTGTATTGATATGATCAAATGGTTGGTTGCTTGCCTGATGGTTCGATGCACGGATATGATTCTTCGTTAGGGTAATCACGGTACTCCTCGGGGGCAGAACCTGTCGCAAAGGATAGCGATACACAACCATCACCAAACAATGTGCAACAATATGATGCATGCATGAAACATGGCAATATGAGTGTGTTGGGCTAATGCAACTAAGACCAGAAGGGTTTGAACAAATTTGAATCAAAGATTCAAATTTCAAATTCAAATATGGCCTCTTAAAGTGCTTTTCCTTGTTCTGCTTGAAACATCAATTTAACTTGTTTGATCATGCATGAAAATAGTACAGATGGATAGATTGGATTTTTCTGATCATTTTTCATATATAATTTGTCCAATTTGGAGTTACAGAATAAAAGTTATGAATTTTTGAAGTTTAAATAATATTCTGGAATTTCCTGATTTAATTTAAATCCAGAAAATCAATTACTGCGTCAGCCTGACGTTAGTGTGACGTCAGCAGGTCAACGGAACAGGTCTGGGTCAAACCTGACAGTGGGTCCCGCATGTCAGGGTGATTATTTTAATTAAAATTTAATTAAAACTAATCCTGTTTAATTAACAGGGCTGGGCCCCACCTGTCGTTGACTCAGGGGAGTCAACCAGGGCCCACCCGTGGTCGAAGTCAAAGTCGGCTGCCGGCGTTTAGCCGCCGGCGAGCCCGACGCGGCGGCGGAAGTGGTTTTGGCCATTTCGGCCACCAAATGGACCGCGGAGACCACCGGAGTAGAGCTGAGGACAACCCGCAGCTCTTGGCGGAGTCCGTTGGGGTCGGGGTGGCCGGAGTCGACGGCGGCGAGCTCGGTTGCGGCCGCCGGGGTTCGGTCGTGCACGGGAACGGGGTTGGAGCTCGAAGTCGAGCGAAGCGAGGCGCTAGGGATGCTCTACGGGGTCTTGCGAACTCGTTGGACTCGCCGGGGTGACCAAATGGTCATCGGAGCTGCGTCGACGGCGAGCTCGGCGACGGCGGAGGTTCGGCCGTGGTGGGGAGGAGGCTACGGTGGGGGAACGAGGGGGAGGAGAGGGGGAAACGGTGGCGTAGCTCACCGCGGTTGCAGTGGGCGTCGAAGCGGGCTCGGGGACGCGCCGGAGACGACGAATTCGACGGCGACGATGATCGGAGCCCGAAGAGGGGAACGGCGATGTGGCGGCGATGCAGGGCTTCCGGGGACCCGTGGAGCGGTGGGGAGGAAGAGGGGGTTGTGGCGGAGCTTCTGAGCTAGTCGGGGGAGCGAGGGGTGGCCGGAGATGGCGGCGACGGTGGTGTTCGGCCGTGTGAGAGAGAGAGCGAGGGAGAGGAAGGAAGAGTCGGGGGAGAGTGGGAGAGAGCAGGAGGGATCGGGACGGCCTGCGGGAGTCGTCCACGCGGCCAGGAGCTCGTCGGCAAGCAGGAGGTGGCCGCGCGGCCGTGCGCGCGCGAGCACGCAGCAGCTTCGGGGCGAGGGGAGGAAGACGACGGAGGGCTACAGTGTTGGGCTGGGTCGGCTGCTGGCTGGGCCGGCCAGCTGGCTGGGCCGCACAGTGGAGGAGCCCAGGTAAGTTTTCCCCTTTTCTTCTGTTTCTGTTTTATTTAATATATATCTGCAACTTTGTTGAATTTAATAAAATACCTAGGCAACTTCAAAAATCACCAAACTATTCCTGGCCCATAGTTGGATTATTTCCAACATGAAACATTTTAGTTTGGAGATATTTGAGCATTTAAATATTTTATATTATTTTAAATGCCCAAATTCAAATATTTATGATTTAATTCAAAACCCTAGGATGGCCTAGGAAAATGTGCACCATTTTTGGCAGAGGTTCTGAACCAAGACAAAAATGATGGGCATTTTAGAAGGGCATTTCAGGTTCATTGAAAAATTATTTTAGTAACCCTAGTTGGTTTCAGAGGGGACTGGGGGTTCTGTCATCCCCATTTCAAGTTTCTGATGAATGAGTAAACATGATGCAACACTCTAATGCATGACTAGCTAGGGTGTGACAACTCACCCCCACTCAAAAGAATCTCGTCCCGAGATTTGGGTTCCTCCGGGAAGAAGGCGGGATACTCGAGTCGAAGACGATCCTCCCTTTCCCAAGTTGCTTCATCCTCAGAATGGTGCGACCATTGAACCTTGAGAAACTTGATATTATGACGTCGCGTGGTACGTTCGGCTTGATCGAGGATACGAATGGGGTACTCTCGATATGTAAGATCATCTTGGAGATCAAGCGTTTCGTGGTCCACTTCACGGATAGGATCCGAGAAGCAACGCCTGAGTTGAGAAACGTGGAAGACATCGTGAACTCTGGAGAGGTGCGGAGGTAGTTCCAACTGGTAGGCAACTTCTCCTCGTTTGGCAAGAATGCGAAAAGGTCCAATGTAACGAGGAGCCAATTTGCCTTTGATACCGAAACGATGGGTTCCCTTCAGAGGGGTGACCCGAAGATAAGCCTTCTCGTCAACCTCGAAAGTCATAGCCCTATGTTTTCGGTCATATTGACTCTTTTGACGAGATTGGGCTGTTTTCAACTTTTCACGAACGATACGAACTTGATCTTCTGCTTCCTGAATCATGTCCGGGCCAAAGAATTTTCTTTCCCCGATCTCTGACCAGTTAAGGGGTGTTCGACATCGTCGTCCATAGAGAACTTAAAAAGGGGCTCTACCCAAGCTAGATTGATAGCTGTTGTTGTAGGCGAATTCGGCAAATGGAAGGCACTTCTCCCAGTCCATTCCGAAAGAGATAACAGAGGCTCGAAGCATGTCTTCTAGAATTTGGTTGACGCGTTCCACTTGACCACTCGACTGAGGGTGGAAGGCGGTGCTAAAGGGGAGACGGGTTCCCATAGCATTTTGGAAAATTCCCAAAATCGAGAGGTGAAAAGACTTCCTCGATCCGAGTTAATTTCCAAAGGAACACCATGGAGAGACACTATTCGGGAGATGTACAAATCTGCCAGCTGACTAGCGGTTATACTCTCACGAACAGGTAAGAAATGAGCTACTTTGGAAAGACGATCGACCACGACGAAAATAGCATTATTCCCTCTCTTGGTCCTAGGAAGACCGGTAATGAAATCCATACCAATTTTATCCCATTTCCATTCAGGAATAGCTAAGGGTTGAAGGGTGCCAGCAGGCCGTTGATGCTCTGCTTTTACACGACGACAAACATCGCAATTAGCAATATACTGAGCAATTTCTCTCTTCATCCTAGTCCACCAGAACCTCTGGCGTAGGTCCTGATACATCTTAGTACTACCGGGATGAATGGTGAGAGGAGATTCATGAGCTTCCTTAAGGATCAAACGCCTCAGGTTTCGCACTTTGGGAACCACTAGTCGATTCCCGAAGTATACGACCCCTTGATCATTAATGGAGAAACAATTCGCAATTCCTTTCTGAATGTTTCTCTTGATGCGGGAGATTCCCGGATCTATCTTCTGTGCTTTAATAATCTGATCCGTAAGGGTAGGTTTTGCCACCAAGGTGGAGAGAAAACCTTGAGGTACAATATGAAGGTTAAGCTTCCGAAATTCCTCATGGAGAAGCGGTTGACTTCGTTGTAACATCAGGTTGTTACAATAAGATTTACGACTTAGCGCATCAGCCATGACGTTGGCTTTCCCTGGGGTGTAGGTTATTCCTAAGTCGAAGTCTGTGATCAATTCAACCCAACGTCTCTGCCTGAGATTCAAATCCGGTTGGGTGAAAATATACTTCAGACTTTGGTGATCAGTGAATATTTCGCAACGATTACCAAGGAGGTAATGTCGCCAGGTCTTAAGTGCATAGACTACGGCTGCAAGCTCTAGATCATGAGTAGGATAATTCTCCTCATGTGGGTGCAATTGCCGTGAAGCGTAAGCAATTACGTGTCGATCTTGCATAAGAATGCAACCTAGTCCTTGTCGCGAGGCGTCGCAGTAGATAACAAAGTCCTTGGAGAAGTCTGGCGGTACCAGTACGGGAGCAGAGGTCAGGCGTCTTTTCAGTTCCTGAAAGCTGTGCTCACATTGTGGAGTCCATTCGAACTTCTTATCTTTCTTGAGGAGTTCGGTTAGAGGTTTGGCAACTTTGGAGAAGTTCTCGACAAAGCGACGGCAATAGCTCGCTAAGCCTAGAAAACTCCGAACTTGCTTGACCGATTCAGGTGGAGTCCAATTAAGGACGGCTTGAACTCGTTCAGGGTTAACAGCAATACCTTTACCAGATATTACATGACCCAGATAGGTCACTTCTGGCAACCAGAATTCACATTTAGAAAATTTGGCATAAAGGCGATGCTCTCGAAGTTTCTGCAACACTAGTCTTAGATGTTCGGCATGTTCTTCCTCGTTCTTGGAGTAGATGAGTATATCATCGAGATAAACAACGACGAACTTATCCAAATACTCCATGAAGATTGAGTTCATTAACCGAGAAAAGGTGGCTGGAGCGTTGGTTAAACCGAAGGACATGACGGTGTACTCGTATTGGCCATAACGAGTAACAAAGGCCGTCTTAGGAATGTCCCCGTTTCTGATTTTGATTTGATGGTAGCCCAACCTCAAATCCATCTTGGAGAAGACTGAGGATCCAGCGAGCTGATCATACAGGTCGTTGATCCTGGGAAGCGGGTATTTGTTCTTGATTGTGACCAAATTGACAGGTCGGTAATCTACAACCATCCGGTCCGTACCATCCTTCTTCTTGACGAATAGGACGGGGCAAGCCCACGGAGATGAGCTAGGTCGGATGAAACCCTTTTTCAAGGACTCATCGAGTTGTTTCTTAAGCTCGGCTAGTTCTAGGGGTGCCATCTTATAGGGTCTTCTAGCAATCGGAACGGTTCCGGGGATGAGGTCGATTACAAACTCAACATCCCTGTCAGGTGGAACACCTGGCAATTCCTCTGGAAAGACATCCGGGAAGTCACGGACTACCGGAACGTCCTCAAGGTCTGGCAAAGGGCTGGCGTTAAGAGAATATAATTGTCGCTTGGCTATTCGGGTCAAGACATTGACTATCTTCCCCGAAGGATGGGTGAGTTGAACAGTCCTAGAGAAGCAATCAATTTTGGCTTGATGAGCTGACATCCAGTCCATACCCAAAATGATATTAATATCTGAAGATTTAAGGGCTATCAAAGATGCAAGGAAAACAAGTCTGTCGACTTGGATTTCATTTCCATAACTTACCCTAGAGGTCTGCCATCTAGAACCAGGAGTAGAAATTTCCATAGTGGATGGCATGTCACTGAATGCAACGTTATGCAAGCGAGCATAATTTTCGGATATAAAAGAATGAGAGGCTCCTGTATCGAAAAGAACAGATGCCGGGTGGCAATTAACAAGAAGCGTACCGAGAACGACGTTGGGATCCTCTTGAGCTTCTTCGGCAGAGATACAGTTGACATGGCCACGTGAAGCGGTGACCGGTTTAGCATGAAACACTTTCCCTGTCGGCTTGCCACGGCCAACAGCTTTAGCAGATTGATTGGGGTTGGTCTGGGGACACTCACGCATATAGTGACCAGATTCCCCATATTTGAAACAAGTCACGGAACTGGTACGTGGAGGAGCATTGTTGGTTGGACCCCCATAGGGCTTGGCCGGTGCAGACTGTTGAACAGGGCGAGGCGCCTGGAAGGATGGCCTCGGTGTGAACCTGGGTGGCAGGGCGGTGTTGGGCACCCACACGCGGCGCTTCTGAGGACCAGCACCGGATGAGGAACCCATGTCACGGCCATGCTTGCGTGTTGCGTCATAGTCAGTCTGACCAGTTTCAGCACTGATGGCTTTGTTGACAAGTTTCGAAAAAGATGTGCACTCATGCAGACGGAGGTCGCGGCGAAGCTCGGGACTAAGGCCCTTACGGAACCTTGCTTGCTTCTTGGCGTCAGTAGACACTTCCTCAGTTGCATATCGCGCGAGATTACCAAACTCCCTGCTATAGACATCCACAGAAAGTCGGCCTTGGGTGAAATTGCAGAATTCCTCACGTTTACGGTCCATGAGACCCTCCGGAATGTGATGTTCACGGAAAGCCTCGCTGAACTCAGCCCAAGTAGTGACATGGCCCGCTGGGCGCATGGCTCCATAATTCTCCCACCATAGACTGGCGGGGCCTTCAAGATGATATGCAGCAAAGGTGACCTTGTCAGCCTCAGCTACCAGCGCGGAACGCAGCTTGTGAGAGATACTGCGAAGCCAGTCATCAGCGTCGAGAGGCTCGACGGAGTGGTGGAACGTGGGTGGATGCAATTTGATAAAATCACTGAGTGACACCACGTTAGCCCTCTGATGGTGTGCTGTATTCTGTTCAATACGCTCCAACAAACGGTTTGTCTCCCACTTGTTTCTCTCAGCTTCCATCATAACCTCGGCTAGTGAAGGAGGATGAGGCAGATTTTCATTCCTGCCCTCACTGCCTTCGGCCTGCTCTTGAGAAGCAGGGTTAGCGCGCGTGTTGACCATCCTAGGTAACAAGACAATGATTTAGTCAGAACGATAAAATTCCGACATAGGATACAGAATGTAAGGAATAATTCGGAATGTAAGATGATCATCCGTATGACATGGTAAATACAGAAACTGCTTCTTTTATTCCATCGTCATACACACCATACAAGGTTTAGTACAAGACCAAACAAAGTACTAATACGGTGAAAAGAGGATTACATCTCATCGGAGGCATTCCAAGCTCCTATACATTATTTTTCTACACCTCCGGAAGGAGTACAAACTAGGTCATATCCCACGAGTCACGCGGGACGATAGATGACACAGCTAGTGCGAACTAGTGATACTATCACTAACTCAGACCGATCCGTAGTAGTCCTCGTAGAAGTCACCTCCATAGCCTGGAAGTTCAACATGATCATCCGGAAATAGACGGTCTCGCGGAGCTTGTGGACCATAGGGGCTAGGATGAGGCCTTGGACCAACAAACGGTGGCCTGCGGGGACCGCGAGGTGGGGTGATGCCTCCTACATCACGCCAAACCATCACGTCTGGCAGAGCAGATCTCACAGGATAGAGATCGCGCATATCTGAATATCCAGCTTGCACCGCCGGTGCGAACCGAGTCAAAGTGGCCCAGTGGTCAGCACGGGTATTGAAGAGCTCTAACCTCAAGGCCCGATTTTCACGGTCCTTATCCTCGAGCATCTCAGCAGTGGTGCGAGTCCGTGAATCCTCCTGAGTGGAGTCAGCATAGATAGCCTGGAGATATCCTTGTGCTCCCGGAAGTGATCCTGGCATATACCGGAAATCAGAGTCCCGAAATAAACCAGATCTGACTCGCATAATGGTCATCATAGAGTAGGCGGCGTCCTGCACAGCCATCTCAATAGTAACCCCGAGTCCATAGGAACAGTGAAGAGGCTCGGTGGATCCAGGATAAGATGGAAATATCCTGACAGTGCAGAGATACTGGCTTTGATTGAAGTCCCGGAATTGCTCTTCGACCGTGTACTCAGGATACCAGCGGTATCCAGCCTCAGTCATTACCCTGACCAACTTAGCAGTATGGCCGGGTACATCTAGGCATCGAGTCAGGCGAACCACTTGATTAAGGTCGCGAGTGGCCATCTGAAAGCACAATCATAATGCAAAGGCATTAGAATTTCTAGCAAAATTTCGGCAGCATAACAGCTGTAAATGCTCAAAAAGGATTTTGAGACATTTGACAAAGGATTTCGTACACACTCAACATCACCATATCAAAGTTCTGAAACCATTCTGGCAACATAATGTGGTAGTAGAACTGAACTAGGCTTGTAACCATCAAACTTATAAGGTACTACTGATTAGTAACACGTGATCCTGATAGAGAGAATAGATCCTAATTCCTTAACCCCCGGTGGAAGAATGGACTGACTCAGATCAGAAAGTCATAAGGTATAAGGAGTAAAAAGAGCCTTACGTTCCAACCCACAAACAATTCCCCTACATATAACTAAAGAATTTCTAGACTCAACATCGACCAGTTTGGCTTGGAGAACCTACAGGCAGTCCGGCTCTGATGCCAACGCTGTCAGGACCCCGACTCGATGTCACATCGATCTAGCTGGTAACACCTCATATCACTTTGCGGCCTCACGCACGGTATCCCCACGGGTGTCGTCTTACCTTTTCCCGGGACCGTTTGCGCCTTTTGGCTCACGTATATGATAGTGTCGCTAGCATCCATATGATAAAGAGCCCGGGCTGACATGACTAGTCGTAAACCCAAAGTGGCACAGACTTACAGGGACAGGCATCCATGACCCAGCTTCGAACGTGTCGGTCATCAGCAAGTGGGTCCGGGCTGTAGCACTGGGCTAGCAGGACTCCGGTAAACCGGGCTGTAGCGGGCTAACAGGACTCCGGTACTCAAAGCGTGACATTTCCCCGAAGGGACAGACACAGGAACGAAGAAGGACACATGCCGGCCAGCCTAAGTGTTCCAGAGCAGTAGCAAGCTACCATGGCTCAGCGGTAACACTAGGAGACATTTCCCGGTAAGAGAGGCTACTAAAGATAAACAACTAGATAGTCAGATCCCACACATACCAAGCATTTCAATCATACACACAATATGCTCGATATGTGCAAATACAACGAAGCATCACAACATGACTCTATGACACAAGTACTTTATTTAAGGCTCAGGGAGCCATACATAACATACACAAAGGTACGGGTCTCACGACCCAACATACAAGTCATACAGTCATACAAGCCAGCAGCGGAAGTAACTTGTCTGAGTACAGACAACTAGTAAAATAAAAGAGGCTTGGAAAGCCTAGCTATACTACGTGGTCCATCACAAGCTCAGGGTCACCACCTGGGTCTTTAGCCTACTCGTTGATGTCAACGTCTACATAGAACCCATCAGAAGGGGTTGCAGCGTCTTCTGTAAAAAATGTAGATTATAGCAACATGAGTACAAAGGTACTCAGCAAGACTTACATCAGATCCTACATACATGCATAGTATCAAGAAGGGTTGGTGGAGTTATTGCAGCAAGCCAGCTTTGACTCTTGGCTAGGCTATCCTACGATACTCCAACTTGAAATGATTTGCGCACACGAGTCCACTACTCACCAATTCAATACACTACCGAGGATCCACCTCCGTCTTCCTACGGAAGAGCCATCCTCGGCACTCACACTTATCTTGAGGCTTTTAGTAGTTTCCATTTACTTGTCTATGAACTGTATAGGCAACCAAGTAGTCCTTTACCGCGGACGCGGCTATTCGAATAGATCATGTTAACCCTGCAGGGGTGTACTTCTTCATACACGCTCTCACCACTTACCGTCGTTTACACGACATGTACTCGGCAACCTTCAAGCGGAAGCCCAACGTGGGTGTCGGCCACGACCTACCTAATCACCTAAGCCTCCAGTCCAGGTTTATCGCCTATTCAGGTTCCATCCGCAGGGAGTCCGGCCGAGGTTTCCCAT
This sequence comes from Triticum aestivum, assembly GCF_018294505.1. Lineage (NCBI taxonomy): Eukaryota > Viridiplantae > Streptophyta > Magnoliopsida > Poales > Poaceae > Triticum > Triticum aestivum. The sequence goes on along the minus strand of NC_057800.1, from coordinate 258,781,880 downwards.
ACGGCCCCGAACGATGTGAACAGGGTTCCCGAGATACCTAACGGGTATTCGGTACACCCGGCCACGTACCTACCGCATCACAGCCCACCCCTACGGTCAGCGCTGTCCACGGCCTCCAGTAGGCTACAAACACCAGAAACTACTTGCAACTCCTGGACGGAGAACTAGGGTGAATAAGAAGTCGAGAGGGTCCATTGGTTTCGGGCCCAATGCATGGTAGTAGCTGATTCTTAAATCACACATACAGATCTCAGTGCTTAAGGTCGGCTTCAATGAAACAACCCACCATGTACTCCTACATGGCCTCTCATCGATACCTTTACCAAATCGTGTTCACCACACCACTCTCATTACCGACATAATCATTTCACTCTAGCCCATCACCCAGATGAACCAGACCTGACACGACTCTAAGCATAGCAGGCATAGCAAGGTAGGAACAACACATACATATGGCTCAATCAACTCCTACACATGCTAGTGGGTTTCATCTAGTTACTGTGGCAATGACAGGTCATGCAGAGGAAATGGGTTCAACTACCGTAGCACACAGCAGTTTGAATCGCGTTGTCTTAATGCAGTAAAAGAGAGCAGGAGCGAGAACATGGGATTGTATCGATATGATCAAATGGTTGGTTGCTTGCCTGATGGTTCGATGCACTGATATGGTTCTTCGTTAGGGTAATCACGGTACTCCTCGGGGGGCAGAACCTGTCGCAAAGGACAGCGATACACAACCATCACCAAACAATGTGCAACAATATGATGCATGCATGAAACATGGCAATATGAGTGTGTTGGGCTAATGCAACTAAGACCAGAAGGGTTTGAACAAATTTGAATCAAAGATTCAAATTTCAAATTCAAATATGGCCTCTTAAAGTGCTTTTCCTTGTTCTGCTTGAAACATCAATTTAACTTGTTTGATCATGCATGAAAATAGTACAGATGGATAGATTGGATTTTTTGATCATTTTTCATATATAATTTGTCCAATTTGGAGTTACAGAATAAAAGTTATGAATTTTTGAAGTTTAAATAATATTCTGGAATTTCCTGATTTAATTTAAATCCAGAAAATCAATTACTGCGTCAGCCTGACGTCAGTGTGACGTCAGCAGGTCAACGGAACAGGTCTGGGTCAAACCTGACAGTGGGTCCCGCATGTCAGGGTGATTATTTTAATTAAAATTTAATTAAAACTAATCCTGTTTAATTAACAGGGCTGGGCCCCACCTGTCATTGACTCAGGGGAGTCAACCAGGGCCCACCCGTGGTCAAGTCAAAGTCGGCTGCCGGCGTTTAGCCGCCGGCGAGCCCGACGCGGCGGCGGAAGTGGTTTTGGCCATTTCGGCCACCAAATGGACCGCGGAGACCACCGGAGTGGAGCTGAGGACAACCCGCAGCTCTTGGCGGAGCCCGTTGGGGTCGGGGTGGCCGGAGTCGACGGCGGCGAGCTCGGCTGCGGCCGCCGGGGTTCGGTCGTGCACGGGAACGGGGTTGGAGCTCGAAGTCGAGCGAAGCGAGGCGCTAGGGATGCTCTACGGGGTCTTGCGAACTCGTTGGACTCGCCGGGGTGACCAAATGGTCACCGGAGCTGCGTCGACGGCGAGCTCGGCGACGACGGAGGTTCGGCCGTGGTGGGGAGGAGGCTACGGTGGGGGAACGAGGGGGAGGAGAGGGGGAAACGGTGGCGTAGCTCACCGCGGTTGCAGTGGGCGTCGAAGCGGGCTCGGGGACGCGCCGGAGACGACGAATTCGACGGCGACGATGATCGGAGCCCGAAGAGGGGAACGGCGACGTGGCGGCGATGCAGGGCTTCCGGGGACCCGTGGAGCGGTGGGGAGGAAGAGGGGGTTGTGGCGGAGCTTCTGAGCTAGTCGGGGGAGCGAGGGGTGGCCGGAGATGGCGGCTATGGCGAACGGCGGCGACGGTGGTGTTCGGCCGTGTGAGAGAGAGAGCGAGGGAGAGGAAGGAAGAGCCGGGGGAGAGTGGGAGAGAGCAGGAGGGATCGGGACGGCCTGCGGGAGTCGTCCACGCGGCCAGGAGCTCGTCGGCAAGCAGGAGGTGGCCGCGCGGCCGTGCGCGCGCGAGCACGCAGCAGCTTCGGGGCGAGGGGAGGAAGACGACGGAGGGCTACAGTGTTGGGCTGGGTCGGCTGCTGGCTGGGCCGGCCAGCTGGCTGGGCCGCACAGTGGAGGAGCCCAGGTAAGTTTTCCCCTTTTCTTCTGTTTCTGTTTTATTTAATATATATCTGCAACTTTGTTGAATTTAATAAAATATCTAGGCAACTTCAAAAATCACCAAACTATTCCTGGCCCATAGTTGGATTATTTCCAACATGAAACATTTTAGTTTGGAGATATTTGAGCATTTAAATATTTTATATTATTTTAAATGCCCAAATTCAAATATTTATGATTTAATTCAAAACCCTAGGATGGCCTAGGAAAATGTGCACCATTTTTGGCAGAGGTTCTGAACCAAGACAAAAATGATGGGCATTTTAGAAGGGCATTTCAGGTTCATTGAAAAAATATTTTAGTAACCCTAGTTGGTTTCAGAGGGGACTGGGGGTTCTGTCATCCCCATTTCAAGTTTCTGATGAATGAGTAAACATGATGCAACACTCTAATGCATGACTAGCTAGGGTGTGACACCCACTCCCCCTGTTATTCTGCGGTGACGGCAGCCTCACACCGCAGTCGAACCAGTGAACCCTCGTACTCCTCTCCACGTGGGCATCCACTGCCGCATCTTCCCCGGCTCCGCGTCATCCCCTTTCTAGGCCTCGCCGTCGTCCACTGCCATGGTGCTCTCGGCACAGCGTGGTCAATGTGGTCAATGACCGACTTCCATCGGAAGAGTACTGTACGTGGAAAGGCTAACAGCCGGGTCCACGGCAGCCGCTAGGAAGTGCCTCCTTCAAAATAATTATTCCTCCACCTGACAGTAGGGACCCACCGGATGGGCCACCAGTATTTCACGGAAAAAACGTTTCCCCTCTGACTGCTGGGACCCGCCGGACGGGCCACCGTATTTCGCGAAAAAAATGTTTGCCCCTGACTGCTAGGACCCACCGGACGGACCACCGTATTTCGCGAAAAAATGTTCCCCCCGCTGTCAGCTCAGACCCACCGGTAGTGCCTCCTTATTACGCACCGAAAAATGAATACTCCCCCTGCTAGCTGGGACCCACCATGGTGGGAGGCTGACTTGTGGGCCTACTAAGTTGATCGGATGGAGGGCTTTGTCAACTTAGTCAATATGAACGATTCTAGCTCCGGTGACCGTACGATGTCCATCGAGCGGCCGTCATGCTTCTTCAATCTCTGCTCTTCCTGCTCCGGCCGCTCAAACAAGCGCCGGCGGGACTGCCTGCTCCTTCCTCCCCGCGGTCGGCTATGCTGCCGCGCATGCCTCACCGCCCCACCGTACTCCCATCACTGGCCAAGCCATCCCTCTACTCACACACACCTGCTGTTATTCTCAGGTGACGACAGACGAACCAGTAAACCCTCGTCCAGTCGTACTCCCCTCCGCGGGGTAAACAACTGACGAGTCTTCCCTGCCTCCGTGTCATTCCCTTCCTAGGCCTCGCCGTCGTCCACCGCCCTGGTGCTCTCGGTGCGGCGTGGTCAATGTGATCAACGACCGACATGCATCTGAAGTGGACTGTACGTGGACAGGCTGACAGCTGGGTCCACGGCCGCACGCAAAGAAATGCCTCCTTATTACGCACAAATTAATGATTCCTCCACCTGGCATCCGGGACCCACCGAAAGGGCCTCTGTATTTCACAAAAAAAACGTTATCGCCGCTGATAGCTCGGACACACCAGCTATATCTTCGCACGCAAGGAAGTGCCTCCTAATAACGCACAAAAAAAGAATACTCCCCCTGTTAGCTGGGCCCCAGTATAGTGGCAGGCTAACGGCCATAGTGCTTCTACAACCTCTGGTCTTCTTGCTCCAGCCGCCAAAACCAGCGCCGGTCGTGCCTTATGCTCCTGCCTCCCGTGGCTGGCTGCGATGCGGCGGAGGCCTCACTGCCCCCTACTACTCCCACCGCTGGCCAGGCCATCCCTCGACTCACCCACACACCCTGTTATTCTGTGGCGACGGCAGCCTCACACCGCAGTGAACCAGTGAACCCTCATACTCCTCTACGCCTGGGCATCCACTGCCGCGCCTTCCTCGGCTCCGCGTCGTCCCCTTCCTAGGCCTCACCGTCGTCCACCGCCCTGGTGCTCTCGGGTCGGCGTGGTTAATGTGGTCAAGGAACGGCTTCCATCGGACGTGGACTGTACGTGGAGAGGCTGACAGCTGGGTCCATGGCCGTAGCAAGGAAGTGCCTCCTTATTACGTGCAAAATAATTATTCCTCCACCTGACAGCGGGGACCCGCCGGACGGGCCACCATATTTCGCGAAAAAAATGTTTGCCCCTGACTGCTGGGACCCACCAGCTACATCTTCGCACGCAAGGAAGTGCATTCGGGCAAAAAAATGATTCGCCCCCCTGACTGCTGGGACCCACCAGCTACATCTTCGCAGGCAAGGAAGTGCCTGACAGTCGGGACCCACCTAGTGTAAGCGTACTAGTGTTGTCATACTGGTGGATGTAGAGGCGCGCACGTGTCGTAGTAGAGGCGCGTACGTGTCGTAGTAGAGGCGCGCACGTAGCATGTACACGTACGTACACCAGCCATGGTGCAAGAAATAAAATATGGCCACGTATGTGTACATATGGGCGGGGTCTTGAACGCCTACTCACGCATACGTACAGCCAGGGCTCGTGTACATGGCTGGGTCGAAACAGAGAAACAGCGTCGTCGTCATGTTCATGGGCAGGCAGCGTCGTCGTCGTGTTCATGGGGAAGCAACGGAATGCGTCGTGTTCATGGGGAGGCAACGGAATGCGTCGTGTTCATGGGGAGGCAACGGAATGCGTCGTGTTCATCGGGGGGCAACGAAATGCGTGGGAGCCAACCGGCTGGGTCAGAACAGAATGCGTGGTTGTGTTCATCGGGAGGGCTTGGACGGAACATGCGATGGAAACAAGGCCTGGCGTACCACACAACGGAGGAAACGGACCTCCTATGTTTGGAGCGGGGTCCTGTTGATCGGGAGGGGTCTGGCATACCGCAAAACGGAGGAAACGGACCTCCTACGGTCGAAACGGGGGTCATGTTGATCAGGAGGGGTGTGGCATACCGCAAAACAGACGAAACATACCTCCTACGTTTGAAACGGAGGTCCTGTTGATCAGGAGGGGTGTGCCGTACCGCAAAACGGACGAAACGGACCTCCTACAGTTGAAACGGGGGTCCTGTTGATCGGGAGGGGTGTGCCGTACCACAAAACGGATGAAACGGACCTCCTACGGTCGAAACGGGGGTCCTGTTCATCGGGAGGCGTGTGGCGTACCACAAAACGGTACTCCACGGGATACTGTTCATCTCCACCGTCGACCTCCTCCAGCCTCCACGGGCTACCGTCGACCTCCTCCAGCCTCCACGGGCTCCTGTTCATCCAGCCTCCACCACGCGCTACTCCACCGGCTACTGTTCAACCACCCCTCCACCATGTACTATTCATCCAGCCCTCCGCACCACGGGGTCCTGTTCAAGCACCCCTCCACGGGCACCCCTCCACCGTCTACTGTTCATCCAGCCCTCCACCACAACACGGGCTCCTGTTCATCCAGAGGCAACGCCACCGCTCACTGTTCATCCACCCCCCCCCCCGCAACGCTCACTGTTCATCCCAGAGGCAGCATCGATTGGCTTCAGTTAGCAGCAGTAGCGAAGGAATTGCTCGATCGGGTTCAGTTAACATCCATCGATCGATCGCTCGGGTTCAGTAATGTGTAGCCTGCAGTCCAATCGCTTGGGTTCAGTTAGAGCCCAATGCCTCGCTCGGGTTTAGTTAGAGCCAACGCCTCACACACATGCACATACGTGTACGAGAGAAACGCGCATCGGTCGGCCCCCGACCTCCCACCGTAACCGGGAACTCCCTAAAATTTTCCTCCCCCTCGCTTCTACCATGGTTTTTTTCGTCATCGACGGCTGAAAGAATGTCATGCAGCTGCGTCTCCGGCCCGCCCAGGACGAAAAGCCCATTTTCTGTCATGATTTTTTGTCATAGAAGTAGGAGCCCACCACATCTATAATGATACCGGGTTTTCTCGCAATTATCGTCATAGAAGTGTCATATGTATGACAATTTTTTTTTCATTCGGCCCAAAATGTCACGGATGTGTCTTTTTTTGTAGTGCATCACGCGCCTCTTCGGAGTGCCGCGTTACTGTTGAGGACGTGCCAGAGAGCTCCGCCAGTGGGAGCAAGAGGTCCAAGGCGGCCCTGCTAGAAACCAAGAAGGTCCCCGTCAAGGAGGATGGCACGGGTGGAGCTTTTACCATAAGCTCCACCCTCGACACAAATAGGAAAGCACACTCGTCGCCTTCTCGCGGGCGAATGTCGACCTATTTGCATGGCAAGCATCCTACATCCCCGGCGTTCCCAGGGAGGTGATTAAGCACCACCTTGCTATCTGTCCCCATGCGCGGCCCGTCAAGGAGAAGGTTAAAAAGCAAGCTTTGGAGCGACAAGAGTTCATCATCGAAGAGATCAGGAAGTTGGAGGCGGCAACCTTGGTCAGAGGAGTGCTCCAGCCCATGTGGTTGGCCAATCCATTGGTAGTGCATAAAGCAAATGGGAAGTGGAGGCTGTGTATTGACTACACATATATCAATAAGGCCCGTCCAAAGGATCCTTTCCCTTTTCCACCCTTTGTCCAGAAAGTGGACTCCACTGATGGGTGTGACCTGCTGTCATTCCTTGATGCCTACTCAGGATACCACCATATCTTCATGATGAAGGAAGATGAAGAGAAAATTGCGTTCATCACCCCATGTGGTACGTACTATTTCATATGGATGCCTTTCGGGTTGAAAAGCGCGGGTTCGACATTCGCCCGAGCGGTCCAAATTGGTTTTGAGCCCCAGCTGCATAGAAATATGGAAGCCTATATGGATGATATAGTAGTCAAAACCAAGGACAAGGCCACGCTCATGCAGGATGTGGAGGAAACATTTGCCAACCTATGCAAGATCAACCTCAAGCTCAACCCAGAGAAGTGAGTGTTCGGCGTCCCATCCAGCAAACTTCTTGGGTTCTTTGTGTCTCAACGTGGAATCAAAGAAAATCCTCACAAGATCAAAGCAACTGAGCAGATTGATGCGCCAAGATGAGTCAAAGACATCCGTAGGCTTGCCGGCTGTGTTGCTGCTCTAAGTAGATTATCTCTAAATCTCCTGAGCGCGCCTTGACGAAGCTATGTACCTAGGGTAGGGTCATGGACCTGTCCAAACTGCCCTACCCTAGGACATCTCTAGAAGAAATCACCTTTCAATCGACTTGGAGGTGTTCCACTCGACAGACTCGAAGACACTCGACCAAGAAGCAATCACTCGACCAAGACCAAACCACTCGATGGCCAGGAGTCCTAAAGGCACTCCGCATGCTAACGGTCGGTTATTAAGTAGACTTTATGGTCATCATAGCATTTTCTTAGGGGCGTTATCAGTAACGCCCGACCTTAATGTATTTAAAACCCTGCATAACTAAGGGCCGGAGGGGTCCGGCGAACTCTATATAAGCCGCCCCCCTCCTCAGTGTAAAGGGTTCACACCCATGTAAACCATACACGCATAATCCAGTCGACCGCCTCCGGGCTCCGAGACGTAGGGCTATTACTTCCTCTGAGAAGGGCCTGAACTCGTAAACCTCGTGTGCTTATGACTTCTCCATAGCTAAGATCTTGCCTCTCCATACTTACCCCCCTACATTACTGTCAGACTTAGAACCATGATAGTTGGCGCCCACCGTGGGGCAGGTGTTTTAGCGATTTGTTGGAGGAGTTGCGATCTTTTCCGATCCGAATCATCATGGTTTCCGGTGGAGTTTTGGTGGAGGGCCACGAGATCCGTCTCGGCGCGCTCACGTTCATCGCCGACGACGCCGCTTGGCTTCAAGAGGCTCCGCTCGACGTGGACGCGCTCCCTGTCCGTGGGGCGACGCACTTTCGCGTGTGGGCCCGCGGCATCCTTTTGTGGCAACTGTCGACCCACTATCGGTCGGCTCCTGTGCTGTCCTCCCTTCCTGTTTCCCGCCGGCGCAAGCGCTCAGGTCGGTCGAGACTTCAGCGGTGGGTGAGACACGCGGTGGCACGCCAGTCGGCCACCCCTTAAGTCGCGGCGATCGAGCCCGATGAATCCCTCTACGGCCTGTTCGATCTGTCGACTGGCTCTACAGAGACCGCATCCGAGTGCGACAGCAGTGATCCGGCGGCGGAGGTTCTGATGGTCGATGGACCGCCCAGTCCTCCCGATTTTCCCCGCACCGACGGAGGCGCGGGTGGAGGCGACCCGCCGCGTCCCCATGAGGAATATCTCCCTGATCCTCTCACGTCGTTGCAGAGAGAAGAACTTCGTCACCGGAACATGGATGCGCTGCACACTCCTATCGTCAGAGAAACCCCCGAGGCTCGTGCCTTGGAGGACGCACGCCTGGCAAACTTGGCCGAGCACACTCGACTGGAGAACCTCCAGCGAGCACTCAACGAGCATGCGCAACAACGAGTTCCCGAATCCAGGAGACGTCAGCTCTTCCCGCCCCCGCAGGTATATCGAACTTCGATCCAGAATTTAGCAGTTGCAGCCCGTATAGCAGAGTCGATTCATCCTTCCTAGTCGGAGGCTGGCAGAGGCTTGCTGCAGATAAGAGCGTTACTCTGGGCAGCAGGAGACCAGAATTCCGTTGTTTCTCAGTCACAGAACATGATTCACAGCAGATCCGTTGCTGCAGACACAGTCCAGTCGGCTCATAGCCCAAGATCGCCCCCGAGGCGTGAGGGACGTGGGGACCGGCGTAATCAGTACGGGAACCGTGAGCAATATGATCACCGATTCGATCATGATGATCGACGTCGAGTGCCCACCCCTCCCCCAAGGAGCGGGTCGTATGTGCCTCGATAGCAGGATGACAGGCGACCTCGTAGTGTTGGGCGAAGGATTCCAGTCGACTCCAGGGAGCCAGGCTTTGATGCGAGATCCATTCTCGTTCAAGGTTTGGTCGACAGGAACAGAGCTCACCGAGAAGGTCATAACAGAGATGCACCTACCAATAGCAGAGCACATGTTTCAGGGCCAGAGTGCTTTAGTAGAGCCATCAGGGCCGTTGTGATTCCTCCCAACTTTAGGTTGGCGACTGGAGTCAGCAAGTTCACTGGTGAGTCCAAGCCCGATACTTGGCTTGAAGACTACCGAGTGGCCGTCCAGATTGGTGGCGGCAATGATGAGGTGGCCATGAAGCACCTGCCTCTCATGTTGCAGGGCTCGGCCAGAGCGTGGCTGAACTAGTTAGCGCCCAGCAGCATTTACACTTGGGAAGATCTCACCCGAGTGTTTGTCACCACATTTGAAGGAACATGCAAGCGACCGGCAGGGCTGACTGAACTGCGGTCTTGCGTGCAGAAGCCAAATGAAACTTTGAGGGATTACATCCAAAGATGGATCACGTTACACCACACGGTAGAGAATGTGCCTGACCACCAAGAAGTCTGTGCCTTCAAATAAGGCACCAAGTACAGAGAACTGAATCTGAAATTCGGTCAGACCGGAGATATGTCTCTGAATCGGATGATGGAGATTGCCACCAAGTATGCTAATGGTGAAGATGAGGATCGACTCAGGAGTGACAAGCTCAAGTCAGTCGCTCAAGAAACCCGGAGGAAATTCCAATCAAAAACAGAAGCGGAAAGCCGATCCAGCTGCTCCTGGGGAAGCCTTGGCTGTAACCCAAGGAAAGTTTAAAGGGAAACCCAAAGGACCTTGGAACCCCAAGAAAGTTAAAGACCAGGATGGAAATGATGTGTTGGATTTGCCATGTCTCGTCGACACCAAGAAAGATGAAGAGGGTAATTTCATTTACCCAAAACATACCACTCGACAGTGGCGACTCTTGATCCAGCAGTTCCAGGGAAAGCAGCCCAAAGATAAGGAAAAGGAGTCGGACAAAGTTGAGGACAAGGAAGATAGTGACGATGGATACCCCCAGGTCAATTCCACCCTGATGATTTTTACTGATGTTGAAAGCAAAAGTCGACTAAAAGTTATCAACCGAGAGGTGAATATGGTTGCTCCGGCGACACCCAGTTATCTGAAGTGGTCTCAGACTTCCATAACATTCGACCGGTCTGATCACCCAACGCACATCGCCACCGCTGGGAGGCAAGCTTTGGTGGTCGACCCAGTTGTTGAAGGCACTCGACTGACCAAAGTCTTGATGGATGGTGGCAGTGGTTTGAACATATTATATGCTGAGACGTTGAAAGGGATGGGCATTCTGATGTCTAGACTCAGTGCCAGCAACATGAGTTTCCATGGAGTCATTCCTGGGAAGAAGGTTGAATCACTCTGCCAGATTGCTCTTGATGTGGTTTTCGGTGATTCCAAGAATTACCACAAAGAAAAGTTGATGTTTGAAGTTGTAGACTTCCAGAGTGCATATCACGCTATTTTGGGCAGGCCGGCTTATGCACGCTTCATGGCCCGACCATGTTATGTGTATCTCAAACTGAAGATGCCTGGCACCAAAGGTGTGATCACTATTACGGGCAATCGGAAGAAAGCGGAAGAATGTTTTTAGAAAGGTTCAAAGATCGCTGATGCTCAGATGGCAGTGGTGGAGCTGCAGGAATACCAGAAGACTGCAGACCCGAGTGATTTGTGGCGAGCCAAGAAGCCCGCTACAGAATCAGCTTTTCAGTCGTCTGGCGAAACGAAGATAGCTAACATCCACCCGACCGATCCCGGCGCTGCTCCAACTCATATCTCAACAACACTCGACTCCAAATAGGAAGAAGCGCTCATCCAGTTCCTCCGTGAGAACTGGGACATTTTCACATGGAAGCCTTCTGACATGCCAGGTGTTCCCAGGGAGCTGGCTGAGCACCGCCTAAGAGTCGACTCAAAAGTAAAACCTGTCAAGGAACATCTCCGATGGTCCGCTGTCCAAAAGAGAAAGGCTATTGGCGAGGAGGTGGCTCGGCTCTTAGCAGTGGAGTTCATCCGGGAAATCTACCACTCCGAGTGGCTCGCCAACGTTGTCATGGTCCCCAAGAAGGACAAGTCACTTCGCATGTGCATTGACTTTAAACATATCAATTAGGCCTGCCAGAAAGATCATTTTCCTCTCCCCCGCATCGATCAGATAGTCGACTCGACTGCGGGATGTGAGCGACTGTCTTTTTTAGACGCCTATTCCAGGTACCATCAGATCCGTTTGTATGGACCTGACGAGATCAAAACAGCTTTCATCAGTCCATTCAGGTGCTTCTGTTATATTACCATGCCGTTCGGCCTCAAGAATGCCGGAGCCACATTCATGAGGATGATTCAGAAGTGTTTGCTCACTCAAATCAGTCGGAATGTGGAAGCGTACATGGATGACATTGTGGTCAAGTCACGGAAGGGTTTCGACCTACTAGCTGACCTTGCTGAAACCTTTGCCAACCTCAGGAGGTATGATATCAAGCTTAATCCATCAAAGTGCACATTCGGAGTTCCTGGTAGAAAATTACTCGGTTTTCTTGTTTCTGAACGGGGAATCGACGCCAATCCAAAAAAAGTTGGTACTATACTCCGAATGAAAAGTCCTGTGCGAGTGCACGACGTGCAGAAGCTTACTGGTTGCTTGGCCGCTTTAAGTCGATTCATATCTCATCTCGGTGAAAAGGCATTGCCTCTTTACCGATTGATGAAGAAGTCCGACAAGTTCGAGTGGACTCCCGAAGCAGATGCAGCATTTGCAGAGCTCAAAGCTCTGCTCTCCACCCAACCGGTGCTTGCTGCCCCAATCAGCAAGGAGCCTTTGCTGCTTTACATTGCAGCCACGGGACAAGTCGTTAGTACGGTACTTACGGTCGAGCGGGAAGAAGAAGGAAAAGCCTTCAAAGTTGAGCGCCCAGTATATTATATTTCTAAAGTTTTGACCCCGTCGAAGCAAAGATATCCTCATTATCAGAAGCTTGTATATGGGATTTATATGACCACAAAGAAAGTTGCTCACTACTTCTCTGATCATTCCATTATAGTCGTCAGCGACGCTCCATTGTCAGAGATCCTGCACAACAGAGATGCAACTGGTCAAGTGGCAAAATGGGTTATTGAACTTCTTCCTCTAGATATCAAGTTCGAGGCAAAGAAAGCTATCAAGTCCCAAGCAATAGTAGATTTTGTCGCCGAGTGGATTGAACAACAACTGCCGACTCAGGTTCACTCGGAGCATTGGACCATGTTCTTCGATGGTTCCAAAATGCTGAATGGTTCCGGTGTCGGGGTGGTGTTGGTCTCCCCCCGAGGAGATAAGCTCAGATATGTTCTTCAAATCCACTTTGATTCCTCCAATAACAAGGCAGAATATGAAGCACTTTTATATGGGTTGCGCATGGCCATTTCACTCGGCGTCCGACGCCTCATGGTCATGGCGACACAGATTTGGTGGTTAATCAGGTGATGAAGGAATGGGACGTCAGAAGTCCAGCCATGACTGGTTATTGCAATGCAGTGAGAAAGCTGGAGAAGAAATTCGAGGGGTTAGAGCTTCATCACATACCCCACCTGAAAAATCAAGCAGCTGATGATTTGGCAAAAATAGGTTCCAAAAGAGAAACCATTCCCAGCAATGTGTTTTTGGAACACATCCACACACCATCAGTTCAGGAGGATCCCTTCACTGAAGAGGCCCCGCAGCCAAAAAGTGCCACGGATCCGACTGAAGTTGAAGTTCCAGCTGTGGTCGACCTGATCATGGAACTCTTGGTCATCACTCCCGACTGGATAGTACCGTACATCGCGTACATCCTAAGGAAAGAACTCCCAGAGGACGAAGAAGAGGCTCGACAGATCGTCCATCGATCAAGGGCCTTTACAGTCATAAAGGGACAGTTGTATAGAGAAAGCGCGACTGGAGTCAGTCAGAAGTGTATAACACCAGAAGAAGGTCAGATGATCCTTGACGATATCCACTCGGGGACCTGTGGTCATCATGCGTCCTCTCGGACCATTGTGGCTAAAGCATACCGAGCGGGATTTTACTGGCCAAGGGCCAATGAAGTGGCAAAAGAGATAGTCAACAAATGTGAAGGATGTCAGTATTACTCCAATATGTCGCACAAGCCCGCATCAACTCTGAAAACCATTCCACTCGTCTGGCCCTTCACTGTTTGGGGGCTGGACATGGTTGGACCACTGAAAACAGGCAGGAGTGGCTTCACTCATGTGCTAGTAGCAGTCGACAAGTTCACCAAATGGATTGAAGCTAAGCCTGTCAAGAATCTTGATGCTTGCACTGCTATCAGTTTCATCAGAGAGTTGATATTCAGATATGGAGTTCCACACAGCATCATCACTGACAATGGGTCAAACTTCGATTCCGACAAATTCAGGGCCTTTTGCGCCTCTCAGGGCACACGAGTCGACTATGCTTCCGTCGCTCACCCTCAGTCAAATGGACAGGCGGAAAGAGAAAAATGGCCTAATTCTCAAAGGACTAAAACCTCGATTGATGCGCGATCTCAAGCACACAGCAGGTGCATGGGTTAACGAGCTTCCATCAGTCCTTTGGGAATTAAGGACGACCCCGAACCGATCGACCGGAAGAACCTCATTATTTCTGGTCTACGGAGCCGAAGCAGTCTTGCCGAGCGACATGCTTCACAACGCCCCTCGAGTCGAGCTCTACTCTGAAGAAGAAGCAGAAGATGCCCGGCAGGACGCAGTCGACCTCCTGGAAGAAGAAAGAGAAATGGCCATGATCCGATCGACCATCTATCAGCAAGACTTGCGTCGATTCCATGCCAGAAATGTGAAGAGTCGAGCCTTCCAAGAAGGAGACTTAGTCCTCCGCGTGGATCAGCAAAAACCACACAAACTCGCTCCTACTTGGGAAGGCCCCTTCATAGTCACCAGAGTCCTCCACAATGGAGCGTACCACCTCTACAATGTCGATCGCCAGATTGATGAGCCACGAGCCTGGAATGCGGAGCTACTCCACCCCTTTTATACTTGAATTCTCACTCGGATGAGATGTAATAAGAAAAAACTCCTGTAGTTTATTTATCGAAGACAAGAGCGTTATAATTTTCCTAGTGATTGTTATTGTTTTTGTTTGCGTAAGAAATCCCCCAGTGGGTGGCTTAGCTGCGAATCCGCTTCGCCTAAGTTTGTAAAAATAATTTCCTACCGAGTGGTGAGCCAGCCTCCCACTTGGGGGCTTAGCTGCGAACCCGTTTCGCCTAAGTATTTAAAAATCCTACCGAGTGGAGATAAATCCTCCCACTCGGGGGCTTAGCTGCAGTCCAGTACTCGCCTAAGTTTTCTCACTCAGAGACTTAGTTGCAGTCCAACACTCGCCTAAGTTTGAAAAATCCTACCGAGTGGAGAGCGATCCTCCCACTCGGGGCTTAGCTGCAGTCCAGTACTCGCCTAAGTTTTCTCACTCGGAGACTTAGCTGCAGTCCAGCACTCGCCTAAGTTTGAAAATCCTACCAAGTGGAGAGCGATCCTCCCACTCGGGGGCTTAGCTACAGTCCAGTACTCGCCTAAGTTTTCTCACTCGGAGACTTAGCTGAAGTCCGGCACTCGCCTAAGTTTGAAAAAATCCTACCGAGTGGAGAGCAACCCTCCCACTCGGGGGCTTACCTGCAGTCCAGTACTCGCCTAAGTTCTCTCACTCGGAGACTTAGCTGCAGTCCGGCACTCGCCTAAGTTTGAAAAATCCTACCGAGTGGAGAGCCAACCTCCCACTCGGGGGCTTAGCTGCAGTCCAGTACTCGCCTAAGTATGAAACACATCTCAATCCTCAAGGACGACGAGGTGCAGGTCGACTGCCGCCTTCTCCTTAGGAGCTTCACCACAAATACAACATGCGCTTCCTCCCACTCCGCAAGGACGACGAGGTGCGGGTCGACTGCCGCCTTCTCCTGCAGAGCTTCGCCACAAATACAATGTGCGCTCCATCCCGCTCTGCAGTAACGAGGCGCGGGTCGACTGCCACCTTCCCCTGGAGAGCTTCGCCACAAATACAGCATGCGCTCCATCCCACTCCACAAGGACGACGAGGTGCAGGACTACTGCCACCTTCTCTTGAGGAGCTTCGCCGACCCGCAAGGGCAACGAGGCGCAGGTCGACTGCTTCCTTCTCCTTCAGAGCTGCGCTACGAATACAAAAGTTGTCTCGAATGAAGAACGAGTTCACTCGGCAGGGGATTCATGAAGATATTCAACGATAAACCAAGTTCAGATAAATCCTAAAGGTTTCGGACCATAGATCGAAGTGCTCGGGCATTCAGCCCGAAAGAGTTTAACGGTTACAAAAACCACTCGTCATTCCGAGGCAAATTTAAGGTGAGGCATAAAAGTTTGTTCACTCCGCGGGAGGAGGACTAGCACGGTCAGTTCGCCACCCCGTCCTCCTCTCCCCCAAGGGCCACAGTGGCCCCGGCCCCGCCCCCTCCCTCCTCCTCCTCTCGCGGCGGGCTCTAATGCCATGAACTCCGAAGGAGGGGGACACGCTGTCAAGCAGAAGCTCTCGTCGCCGCTATTGGAGCACCGGCGTGCCCTCTCACCATGGCGAAGGGAAGAAAGAGACCAGACAAGGAGGAGATGAATGCAGAAGGACACCATCCCTCTCCCCTCTTTATAGAGGGACGGGGCCCGGGCTCGGCCCCCAACCTGAGGGCGGCCACCCCATTCGACCAATCCAGCCGCCAGGGGCGCGAGGAATCAGGACCAACCCGCTGCTCCAATCAGTGGCGCTCGGCCTCCCGCCTCGGAATTAAAGCCCGTGCCCTCCATGTCCACCACCTACCCTTCCTGAGGCATGGGGGACACGTGGTGGGCGAGCCAGGATTCAGGAGGCATGTGGAACGACCGTTTCTCGCCCCGTGATCATGGGGCGCGGGCGCCAAGATGGCCACGACCCAAGTCCACTTAGTAAATGAGCTGCGCCCCTGCGGCTTCCTCTTTTTTATGGGGAATACATGGACTGCCTCTTTACTATTCACCACGAGGTGATGCCAGTGCACTGCAACCATCCCACGCATGACCCGCATGTCACACACTCAATGCAAGTCATGGGGAAGCGCAACTGGAGAAGGAGTTACTACGAATAACACTCTACCACGCCTGCCCTTGCACCGTTCTGGGCCTGGCCCAACAATGTTTCGTGCTTATGTGTGGCCCAGGCCCGGGGGCTCCTATCGATGTACAATAGTAGGGGTCCTTCTGTATCCCTTTACTTGTGCACGGGCAGTCCTAGCCACACCTGCGGCCATGCTGGGCGGGGCAGAGGAAGCGAAGGTACTCCCTCCGTTTCTTTTTAGTCCGCATATAAGGTTTGGTAAAAGTCAAGCTTTGTAGAGTGTGACTAACTTTATATTAAAAAGTATAAACATTCACAATATGAAATCAATATTATCATATGC
Source organism: Triticum aestivum (assembly GCF_018294505.1). Lineage (NCBI taxonomy): Eukaryota > Viridiplantae > Streptophyta > Magnoliopsida > Poales > Poaceae > Triticum > Triticum aestivum. The sequence continues at coordinate 258,765,329 of NC_057800.1, read as the reverse complement.
ATCATGAAACGTATTTTCATACTATATAGTCTTAGTATTGTAGATGTTCATATTTTTTTATATAAATTTGGTCAAACTTTGTGCAGTTTGACCTTGACCAAATCTTATATGCACATTAAAAAGAAACGGAGGGAGTACAAGACTGCCAATGGCAGTACTCAAGCCAGAGGTGCGAAGAGCAAAGGGGCAAGATGGACTTCCCCCGGCAAGACCATTGCCGGGACGACCTACATGGCCCCGGCAAGAACCTTGCCAGGGCAACTTGCCCAACACCAGCAAGACCGCCAACCTTGAGCCTGAGAGTTATGATGCCATCAACAAACGTCAAGACCAAGGCTCGGGAGTGCTTGCGTAGTGGCATGCAGATCTTTCTGAAAACGAAAGGCCTACAAGCCTAGATGAGGACCAGAAGACGAAGACCCCCGACAAGATCTTACCGGGGACGACCATAGACCCCCGGCAAGACCCTTCCCAGGGATGTCCACAAGATCCTTGCAAGGTCCTTGCCGGGGGCGTCTGTGGGCCCGAGGCTAGGCCCACGCTTGCCAAAGTTTCGCTCCCCCACGCATATTCTGACGTGGCAGCCAGCCCGCCAACTAGGCGAGCCCCTGCGTGGCAGCATGCAGCTTCTAGGCCAACTAGCCGAACACCTGCGTGGTGGCATGCGGATCTTCGTGAAGACCCTACCACCGCACCAGCTCAATAGCCAGCCAGCCAGCATGGCGCTGCATGCGTCGTCAGCTTGGACGCGTGCCAGAGCGAGGCGAGGCGGCGACGGATGGGACGAGCTTCTTCTCCATCCCCAATAAAGCAAGAGGGCATGTCGGCAGCACATTAAATGCGTTTGTCATACGGTGCTAGGCGATAGACTTGTACATTGTACATACTTTCCACCTTCTGTGTGCCACTGTGGCAACCCCTTTGACATATAAAAGGAGACCCGAGGTGTACTGAGCAAGAATTCAGACTTTTTGGATGAGGCATGCACCTCATCTAGTACCCCTTTACTTGTGCACGGGCAGTCGTAGCCACACATGTGGCCATGCTGGGCGGGGTAGAGGAAGTGAAGGTACAAGACTGCCAATGGCAGTACTCAAGCAAGAGGCGCAAAGAGCAAAGGGGCAAGATGGACTTCCCCCGGCAAGACCCTTGCCGGGACGGCCTACATGGCCCCGGTAAGAGCCTTGTCGGGGCAACTTGCCCAACAGCAGCAAGACCGACACCCTTGAGCCAGGGAGTTATGATGCCATCGACAAACGTCAAGACCAAGGCTCGGGAGAGCTTTTGTAGTGGCATGCAGATCTTTGTGAAAACCAAAGGCCTGCAAGCCTAGATGAGGACCAGAAGACGAAGACCCCCGGCAAGATCTTGCCAGGGACGACTGTAGACCCCCGGCAAGACCCTTGTCAGGGACGCCTATGAGATCCCGGCAAGGCCCTTACCGGGGGCATCTGCGGGGCCGAGGCCAGGCCCGCGCTTGCCAGAGTTTCGCTGCCCCGCGCCCGTTACGACGTGGCGGCCAGCCCACCAACTAGGCGAGTGCATGTGTGGCAGCATGCAGCTTCTAGGCCAACTAGCCAAGCACTTGCATGGTGGCATGCAGATCTTCATGAAGACCCTGCCACCGCACCAGCTCAGCAGCCAGCCAGCATGGCGCTGCATGCCTCGTCAGCTTGGATGCACGTCAGAGCAAGGCGAGGCGGCGACGGACGAGACGAGCTTTGTCGCTGTCCCTGATAAAGCAAGAGGGCATGTTGGCAGCGCATTAAATGTGTTTGTCCTACGGTGCCAGGAGATAGACTTGTACAATGTACATACTTTCCACCTCCTATGTGCCACTGTGGCAACCCCTTTGACATATAAAAGGAGCCCCGAGGCGTACTGAGCAAGGATTCAGACTTTTTGGACTAGGCATGCACCGCGGCTAGTTCAGGAGCTCAAGAACACTAAATACACACAAAGCAGGACTAGGGTTTTATGCATGGTTTGCAGGCTGACCTGGGTAAAAATCCCCCCACGTTGATCTTCTAGACCCGCTCTTTGCGTAGCCCCACGCCCCACCAACCGTAGAAGGGACTCCCCGAGTGATCCCATAGGTGTCGCTCCTGAGCCCCGACAACCTGAGAAATTTATATACTAATCTTATACAAAATTAATTGGTAGTTTATCACGCTCTGGTTAGAAACGAAAATTATTTCGTGAGCGCAAAAGTTTCTGTTTTTCAGCAAGATCGAGTTAACTATCACCCTAGAATATCCTAAAGGATTTACTTGGCACAAAGACTAATTAAAACACAAAAAACACAATCATAACAATAGCATAATTGTGCTAACACTCAATTACAGGAAGAAAATAGCAAAAATAAATTTTATTCATTGGGTTGCCTTCCAACAAGCGCTATTGTTTCATGCGCCTAGCTAGGCAGAAAGCAAGGATCTAAGTTTTGTCATCTTTGTTCCTAGATCCGTAAGATGCCCTCATGATTGATTCATATGGTGGCATAATTCTTGTTCTAGGAAATTATTCCATACCCTTCCTTAATGGAAATCATGGCACCGATAGTGCGTAAAGACGGTCTACCAAGAATAATTGGACAAGACGGATTGCAATCAATATCAAGAACAATAAAATCTATGGGCACATAATTCCTATTTGCAAGAATAAGAAAATCATTAATTCTTCCCATAGGCTTTTTAATAGTAGAATCCGCCAAGGGCAAATTTAAAGAACACTCTTCATATCGGCAAGACCAAGCACATCACATAAAGATTTCAGGATTGTAGAAACACTAGCACCCAACTCACATAAAGCAAAACACTCATAATTTTTAACCTTGACTTTGATAGTAGGTTCGCACTCATCATGTAATTTTCTAGGAATTGAAACTTCTAATTCCAATTTTTCTTCCAAAGATTTCATATCAAAGCATCAACAATATGTTTAGTAAAAGATTTATTTTGTTCATAAGCATGGGGTGAATTCATCATGGGTTGCAACAAAGAAATACAATCAATCGAAGAGCAACTATCATAATTAAAGTCTTTGTAATCCAAAAGAGTGGGCACATCACTAGTTAAAGTTTTGACCTCTTCAAAACCACTTTTATCAATTTTCTTAACAAGATTTTCACCCTCCTAATTATCGGGATGCCTTCTAGATAAACTTGACTCTTCTCCAGTCCCTTTATCATCAATCTTAATTTTACTAAACAAGGAATCAATGGAAGAAACACCAATCATTTTAGGATCTTAATCGTTTTTATCCTCTAACGAGATTGGTTTAGCGGCCATTTGATTTACCAGGGTAGCTTGTGCATCAGATATTTTCCTAGCAAACTTCCAGCAAAAGAATACTTAGATTGGAGATTGCAAACTTCTCTACTAATATCATCAAGTTGTCTTGCTATAGCATCTAGCACAACAGAGTGTTCCTTAAGTTCTTCGGTAAAATATTTATTGTGCTCAAATTGGGTAGTCATATATTCCTTTGTACTTTTCTCAATTTAAAGCAAAATATTGGGGTAAAGAACATCATAATATTTTCTTTGAGGCATCATGACTACGCAAACAAGAACACACGCCAAAACAGATCCGGCAAGAAAACGACGAACAAAAAAGAGAGCGAATAAAACGACACATTTTTGTGAAGTGGAGGAGAGGAAAACGAGAGGCAAATGGCAAATAATGTAAATTGCGAGGAGATGAGATTTGTGATTAGGAACCTGGTAGATGTTGATGATGTCTCCACGGCAACGGCACCAGAAATTCCTTTTGATGTATGCTAGAACTACGTCGGTATTTCCCCAAAGAGGAAGGGATGATGCAACACAACGATGGTAGGTATTTCCCTCAGTGCTAAGACCAATGTTATCGAACCAGTATGAGAACCAAGCAACACTACATAAGCAGCACCTGCACATGAACAACAAATACTCGCAACCCAACGTGTTAAAGGGGTTGTTAATCCCTTTTGGGTAACGATGCCACAAATTGGCAAACGGACATGATGAAATATGATAGATGGGATAAATAGATCTCAAATAAAATAAATTGCAGCAAGTTATTTTGGTTTAATAGATCTGAAAATGAAAGCAAAGGAAAATAGACCGCAAAGGCAAATATATTAAGGAAGCAACCCGAGGGCCGTAGTTTTCACTAGTGGCTTCTCTCGAGAAAAATAGCAACGGTGGGTGAACAAATTACTGTTTGGAAATTGATAGAACTTCAAATAATCATGACGATATCCAGGCAATGATCATTATATAGGCATCACGTCCAAGATTAGTAGACCGACTCCTGCCTGCATCTACTACTATTACTCCACACATCGACCGCTATCCAGCATGCATATAGTGTATTAAGTTCATGGAGAAACGGCGTAATGCAATAAGAATGATGACATGATGTAGACAAGATCTATTTATGTATAAATAGACCCAATCTTGTTATCCTTAATGGCAACGATACATACGTGTCGGTTCCCCTTCTGTCACTGGGATCAAGCACCGTAAGATCGAACCCATCACAAAGCACCTCTTCCCATTGCAAGATAAATAGATCAAGTTGGCAAAACAAAACCCAAATATCGGAGAAGAAATACTAGGCTATAATCAATCATGCATATAAGAGATCAAGGAAGACTCAAATAACTTTCATGGATAAAAAGCGATAGATCTGATCATAAACTCAAAGTTCATCAGATCCCAACAAACACACCGCAAAATAATTACATCTTATGGATCTCCAAGAGACCATTGTATTGAGAATCAAACGAGAGAGAGGAAGCTATCTAGCGACTAACTACGAACCCGAAGGTCTATAAAGAACTACTCATGCATCATCGGAGAGGCACCAATGGACATGATGAAGCCCTCCGTGATGGTGTCTAGATTGGATCTGGTGTCTCTGGAACTTCACATGGCTGGAATTGATTTTCGTAGACTCCCCTAGGGTTTCTGGAATATTTGGTTATTTATAGAGCAAAGAGGCGGTCCAGGGGCACCCAAGGTGGGCACAACCCACCAGGGTGCGCCTGGGCCTCCAGGCATGCTCTGGTGGGTTGTGCTCCCCTCGGAGCACCCCGCAGGCGCTTCTCTAGCCCATTGGATGTCTTCTAGTCCAAAAAAATCCACAAAAAGTTTCACTACGTTTGGACCCCGTTAGATATTGATTTCCTATGATGTATAAAACATGCAAAAAACAGCAATTGGCACTTGGCACTATGCCAATAGGTTTGTACCAAAAAAAGATATAAAATGAATATAAAACATCTAAGAATGATAATATAACAGCATGGAACAAAAAAAATTATAGATACATTGGAGACGTATCACCCCTTGCCAGCGCCGCGGAAGAAGGAGGAGTGGGCCATGATTGACTACCGCGGCTTGCGTCCGTTGCAGACCTTGGTGCAGTGTCGCCTGCGTCGCATCCCACTAGAATTGAAGCCTCGGGCGGCCCGACGGCAAGCACAACGAAGTCGCCACCTCTGGTGCTACCGTCGCGCCGCCCGCGCGTCCTCATGTGACTTGCGGGAAGATGGGGAAGGGACCCCGCTCCAGCGAAGGCTGATACGTCCATTTTGCATCATGCTTTTATATTGATATTTATTGCACTATGGGTCGTTATTACACATTATATGACAATACTTATGCCTATTCTCTCTTATTTTATATGGTATGCATGAAGAGGGAGAATACCAACAACTGGAATTCTGGACTGGAAAAGGAGCAAATATTAGAGACCTATTCTTCACTCTGAAAGTCCTAAAACTTCACGGAGCATGTTTTTTGAATATATAAAAATGTTGGGCGAAGAATGAACTAGAGGGGCCACCAGGGTGGAGAGCGCGCCCAACCCCCTTGGGAGCGCCCCCAACCTTGTGGGCCCCATGGCAGGCCTCTAGTGCCCATCTTTGGCTATACGGTGTGTTTTGACCTAAAAAAATCGGCAGGAAGCTTTCGTGACGAAGCACCGCCGTCTCGAGGTGGAACCTGGGCATAACCAATATAGGCCTCCGGCGGAGCTCTTATGCCAGGGAAACATCCCTTCGGGTGGTGGAAATCATCATCACCATCGATCCTCTCATCTAGAGGGGGTCAATCTCCATCTACATCTTCACCAGCACCATCTCCTCGCAAACCCTAGTTCATCTCTTGTATTCAATCTTGGTCCCAAAACCGTAGACTGGTACCTATGGGTTGCTAGTAGTGTTGATTACTCCTTGTAGTTGATGCTAGTGGTTTATTCGATGGAATATTATATTTTCAGATCCTTAATGATAATTAATACTCCTCCAATCTTGATCATAAATATGTTTTGTGAGTAGTTACATTTGTTCCTGAGGACATGGGAGAAGTCTTGTTATAAGTAATCATGTGAACTTGGTATTCGTTCGATATTTTGATGAGATGTATGTTGTCTTTCCTCTAGTGGTGTTATGTGAACATCGACTACATGACACTTCACCATTATTTGGGCCTAGGGGAAGGCATTGAGAAGTAATATGTAGATGATGGGTTGCTAGATTGATAGAAGCTTAAACCCTAGTTTATGCGTTGCTTCGTAAGGGGCTGATTTGGATCCATATGTTTCATGCTATGGTTAGGTTTACATTAATTCTTCTTTCGTAGTTGTGGATGCTTGCGAGAGGGGTTAATCATAAGTGCGAGGCTTGTCCAAGGAAGGGCAGCACACATGCACCGGTCCACCCACATATCAAATTATCAAACTAACGAAGTCGAATCATATGCGCATGATGAAAACAAGCTTGACAACAATTTCCATGTGTCCTTGGGAGCGCTTTGCTTTATATAAGAGTTTGTCCCAGCTTGTCATTTGCTACAAAAAGGATTGAGCCACCTTGCTGCACCTTAGTTACTTTATTTACTTGTTACCCATTACGATTTATCTTATCACAAAACTATCTGTTACCGATAATTTTGGTGCTTGCAGAGAATACCTTGCTGAAAACCACTTGTCATTTCCTTCTGCTCCTCGTTGGATTCGACACTCTTACTTATCGAAAGGACTACGATAGATCCCCAATACTTGTGGGTCATCAATACTCTTTTCTTGCGCCGTTGTCGGGGAGTGAAGCGCCTTTGGTAAGTGGAATTTGGTAAGGAAACATTTCTATAGTGTGCTGAAATTTACTGTCACTTGTTACTATGGAAATTAATCCTTTGAGGGGATTGTTCGGGGTATCTTCACCTCGTCTGGACGAACAAAGAGTTGCTCCTCAACCTAATGCACCTATTGAAAATATTTATTATGAAACTCTTTCAGGTATCATAGAGAAAGGCATTCCCTTTATATTTATTAAGAAGCTATTCCCTTTATATTTGAAGGGAAAGGCATTGAAATGGTATATGCTATGGATGATATTGGATCATGGAACTACAACCGATTGAAATTGGAATTTCATCTGAAGTTTTATCCTATGCATCTGGTTCACCGTGATCGGAATTATATATATAATTTTTGGCCTCATGAAGGAGAAAGTATCGCTCAAGCTTGGGGGAGGCTTAAGTCAATGTTATATTCATGCCCCAATCATGAGCTTTCAAGAGAAATTATTATTCAAAAAATTTATGCTTGGCTTTCTCATAATGATCGATCCATGCTCGATATTTACTGGAAAGAGTTGAACCTGTTAAAGTTGAATAAGAAACTATTACTTATAATGTCGATCCTATTGTTCATACTGATTATGTTGAGAAACCACCATTCCCTGTTAGAATAAAGGATCATGCTAAAGCTTCAACTTTGGTCAACAAAAGTAATATTAGAACACCCAAACACTCTGACCAAATTAAATTTGATCCTAGTATTTCTATGGTTAAAGAACTCTTGGTTGATAATATTGATGGGCATGTTATTTATTTCTGAGAAGAAGCTGCTCGAATTGCCAAACCTGATATGAAAGAATAACATAGACTTGTTATTGGCATGCATGGTGTTTCTGTTAAAATAGGAGATCATTGTTATCATGGCATATGTGATGTGGGTGCTAGTGTGAGTACAAGTCCTTATACGTTATATATAGAAATTATGAATGATATTGCACCTACTGAGTTAGAAGATATTGATGTTACTATTAAGCTTGCTAATGGAGATATTATATCACCAATTGGGATTTTCTTGTGTGGGAAGATAAAATATCCTACTGATTTTCTTGTTCTTGCTTCCCCATAAGATATTTTTTGTCCCATTATATTTGGTAGACCCTTCTTGAATACTGTTAATGCTAAGATAGACTGCGAGAAACATATTGCCACTATTGGTTTAGGGGATATGTCTCATGATTTTAATTTCTCTAAACTTTGTAGACAGCCCCATGATAAAGAATTGCCTAGTGAGAATGAAATTATTTGTCTGCTTCTATTGTTCTGCCTCCTAATGAATGAAAGAAGGGAAATAGATGAAGTATTCTTTAATCAAGAACCTATTTTGAAACACAATTTGCCTGTTGAAATCCTCGGGGATCCTCCTCCTCATAAGGGTGATCCCGTGTTTGAGCTTAAACAATTACCTAATACTCTGACATATGCTTATCTTGATGAAAAGGAGATATATCCTGCTATTATTTGTGCTAACCTTTTAGAGCATGAATAAAAGAAATTATTGAAAACTCTAAAGAAGCAACGTACCACTATTAGATATACTCTCGATGATCTTAAGGGCATTAGTCCCACTCTATGTCAGCATAAAATTAAACTAGAGAAAGATGCTAAACAAGTAGTTGATCACCAACAATGGTTAAATCTGAAGATGAAAGAAGTGGTAAGAAATGAAATACTAAAGCTTCTAGAGGCAGGTATAATTTATCCTATTGCTGATAGTCAATGGGTAAGTCATGTTCATTGTGTTCCGAAGAAAGGACGTATTAGTGTTGTTCCAAATGATAAGAATGAATTGGTTCCTCAAAGAATTGTTACAGGTTATAGAATGGTAATTGATTTTCACAAATTAAATAAAGCTACTAGGAAAGTTCATTACCCTCTATCTTTTATTGATCAAGTGCTAGAAAGACTAGCCAAACATACTCATTTTTGCTTTCTAGACGGTTATTCTGGTTTCTCTCAAATACCCGTGTCAAAATATGATCAATAGAAAACTACTTTTACTTGCCCTTTCGGTACCTTTGCTTATAGACATATCCCTTTTGGTTTATGTAACGCACCTGCTACCTTTCAAAGATGTATGAATGCTATATTCTCTGACTTTTGTGAAAAGATTGTTGACGTTCTGATCGATGATTTCTCTATTTACTGAACTTCTTTTGATGTTTGCTTAACCAACCTTGGCCGAGTTTTGCAGAGATGTGAAGAAACTAATCTTGTCTTGAATTGGGAGAAGTGCCACTTTATGTTTAATGAAGGTATTGTCTTGGGGCATAAAGTTTCTGAAAGAGGTAAAGTTGATAAAGCTGAAGTTGATGGTATTGAAAGGATGTCGTGTCATAAAGATATCAAAGGTATAAGAAGTTTCCTTGGTCATGCTGTTTCTATAGGAGGTTTATTAAAGACTTCTCTAAAATTTCTAGACCTCTCACTAATCTCTTGCAAAAAGATGTTCCCTTTTGTTTTTGATGATGATTGTGTAGAAGCATTTGAAATACTTTAGAAAGCCTTGATTTCTGCTCCTATTGTTCAGCCACCTGATTGGAATTTACCCTTTGAATTATGTGTGATGCTAGTGATTATGTTGTTGGTGCTGTTCTAGGACAACGAGTTGATAAGAAATTAAATGTTATCTAGTATGCTAGTAAAACTCTAGATAGTTCCCAGAGAAATTATGCTGACAATGAAAAAGAATTTTTAGTAGTTCTATTTCCATGTGATAAGTTTAGACCTTATATTGTTGATTCCAAAGTAACTGTTCACACTGATCATGCTGCAATCAAATATCTTATGGAAAAGAAAGATGCTAAACCTAGACTTATTAGATGTTTTCTCTTGCTACAAGAATTTGATTTGCATATTATTGATAGAAAGGGAGCTGAGAACCCCGTTGCAGACAACTTGTCTAGGTTAGAAAATGTTCTTGATGACCCACTACCTATTGATGATAGCTTTCCTGATGAACAATTAAATGTCATAAATGCTTCTCGTAATACTCCATGGTATGCTGATTATGCTAATTATATTGTTGCTAAATTTATAGCACCTAGTTTCACATACGAGCAAAAGAAAAAGTTTTTCCATGATTTAAGACAGTACTTCTGGGATGACCCACACCTTTATAAAGGAGTAGATGGTGTTATTAGACATTGTGTACCTGAGCATGAACATGAACAGATCCTACGCAAGTGTCACTCCGAGTCTTACGGAGGACACCACGCTGGAGATAGAACTTCACATAAGGTATTGCAATTCGGTTTCTATTGGCCCACTCTCTTTAAAGATGCTCATAAGTTTGTCTTGTATTGTGATGAATGCCAGAGAATTGGTAATATTATTAGACGTTAGGAAATGCCTATGATTTATTCACTTGTTATTGAACCATTTGATGTTTGGGTCTTTGATTATATGGGACCCTTTCCTTCCTCTAATTGGTATACACATATTTCAGTTGTTGTTGATTACGTTACTAAGTGGGTAGAAGATATTCCAACTAGTAATGTTGATCATAACACTTCTATTAAGATGCTTAAAGAAGTTATTTTTCTGAGGTTTGGAGTCCCTAGATATTTAATGACTGGTGATGGTTCACATTTCATTCATGGCGCTTTCCGTAAAATGCTTGCTAAGTATGATGTTAACCATAAAATTGCATCTCCATATCATCCTTAGTCTAGTGGTCAAGTAGAATTAAGAAATAGAGAGCTTAAATTAATTTTGCACAAGACTGTTAATAGATCTAGAAAGAATTGATCTAAGAAACTTGATGATGCATTATGGGCTTATAGAACTGCTTATAAGAATCCCATGGGTATGTCTCCGTATAAAATGGTTTATGGAAAACAATGTCACTTGCCTCTTGAAATAGAACATAGGGCATATTGGGCCATTAAAGAGCTCAATTATGATTTCAAACTTGTTGGTGAGAAGAGGTTATTTGACATTAGCTCACTAGATGAATGGAGAACCCAAGCCTATGAGAATGCCAAGTTGTTTAAAGAAAAAGTTAAAATATGGCATGACAAAAGGATACAAAAGCGTGAGTTTAATGTAGGTGATCATGTTTTGCTATACAACTCTCGTTTAAGATTTTTTTTGCAGGAAAGATTCTCTCTAAATGGGAAGGTCCTTACATCTTCGAGGAGGTCTATCATTCCGGTGCCAGAAAAATCAACAATGCCGAAGGCACAAATCCGAAGGTGGTAAACAGTCAAAGAATCAAACATTATATCTCAGGTACTCCCATAAATGTTGAGACAAATATAATTAATACCGTAACACCAGAGGAGTACATAAGGGACACTTTTGAGAACGTTCCAAACTCTGAAAAGGAATAGGTATGTGGTACGGTAAGTAAACCGACTCCAAAACGTTTCCAATAATAAATTTTCTCCGTTTTGGAATATTCAAAAATTAGGAAAATTAAAAGTAGTGCGATAGAGACACGAGGCCACCACAAGGGTGGAGGGCGCGCCCTACCCCCCGGCGTGCCTCTGGTCCTTTTGGCCACCTTGTGTGCCTCCCGGACTCCGTTTTCTTGCACGATACTTCTTATGGTCGGTAAAAAATCATTATTTAATCTCCCGAAGGTTTTGACCCTCGTACCAGGAAAATATCTCCTATTTTTGTTTTGAGTTGTTTTCTGCCAGAGTTTTCAAGGCCAAGCATCATGTCGTCCCCCTCCTCCAACAATGCGGGCGACGATGTGTGGCTGATGAATATAGAGATGAAGCGAGAAGAACTCAGGAAAATCAATGAGGATGATAAAATCAAGAAGGCCGCGGAAGATCCAGCTCCGATAGCCGAAGAAGAAGACATCCTACAACCTAACTATGTTTATCTTACTCCTACTGAAATTGAAGCCTTCCAGATCATTGAAATAGTTTGTGTGCAAAAGAAGTATCTCACCCGTGAAAATATTTTGTTGCAAGAATACATCATCACACTCAAGGGCATTATTTGCAAATTGGAGAATCTCCTACGCTCGATGTGTGACACTACTTCATCAACAACTCCTTCATCACCACCTCCGACAAAAGAGATCTAAATACATGGGTATGGCACTCCCCTTGGCAACTTCCAAGCTTGGGGGAGTGCCTCGTTATCGTATCACTTTCACATATTTATCTTTATTATTTTTTATTCCGATCCTTTTGGTTACATCTTGATCTAATAGAATAAATTTTTAGTATGATCTAGCTTTGAGTTTTTCTTTATGTTCCCTCTATGTAATCGAGTCTGTGAGATATATAATAAAGAGTAGTTTTGAGTTAAGGGTTGTGCTTTCTTGCTATGATCTTGAGGTAGTAAAAGGGAAGAATAAAAGGAAATAAAGAGGTTCATATATTGATCTTATGGAGAGTAATGACTTCACATATAAAGAGTATGATGAATAAAAGTTGTTGTGAGTAGAGAAAACATAGTTTTGGTCATTGTTGCAATTAATATAAAGTAATAAAGAAAGAGAGGCTTCCCATATAAATATACTATCTTGGACATTTTGTAATTATGAGCACTCATTAAAATATGACATGCTAAAAAGTTGATGTTGGACATGAAAGACAACATAATAGGTTATGTTTCGTTATATCCGAATAGAAGTTATATTGTCATGGATCATCCAAGATTTTGAGCTTGCCTTTCCCTCTCATGCTAGCCAAATTCTATGCACCAAGTAGAGATACTATTTGTCCTTCCAAACATCCCCAAACCCAGTTTTGCCATGAGAGTCCATCATACCTACCTATGGATTGAGTAACATCTTCAAGTAAGTTGTCATCGGTGCAAGCAATAAAATTGCTCACTAAATATGTATGATCTATTAGTGTGAAGAAAATAAGCTTTATACGAACTTGTGATATGGAAGAAATAAAAGCTACGGACTGCATAATAAAGGTCCCTATCACAAGCGACAATATAAAGTGACATTCTTTTGCATTAAGATTTTGTGCATCCAATCATAAAAGTGCATGACAACCTCTACTTCTATCTCCTATCCTTATACAAGAGTCATGGTGATCATCACCTCTTCTTTTTACACATTTTCCTTTGGCAAGCTCTGTATGTTGGAGAGATCCGGATATATATATATATCCACTCGGATGTAGGTTTTCATAAAGTATTATTGTTGACATTACCCTTGAGGTAAAAGGTTGGGAGGCGAAACGATAAGCCCCTATCTTTCTCTGTGTCCGATTGAAACTTTGAACCCATAAGTATCGCATGAGTGTTAGCAATTGTGAAAGATTAAATGATAGTTGAGTATGTGGACTTGCTGAAAAGCTCTTATATTAACTCTTTATGATGTTATGATAAATTGAAATTGCTTCAATGATAGAGATCATAGTTTGTTGGTTTTCAATGAAGTTTTTGATTCATACTTTACCTTGTGAACGAATTGTTAATTTAGCATAAGAAATTATATGGAATTATATGTTGCTGTTCTAAAGATGATCATGATGCTCTCATGTCCGTATTTTATTTTATCGACACCTCTATCTCTAAATATGTCCACATATTTATCGATATCGGCTTTCGCTTGAGGACAAGTGAGGTCTAAGCTTGGGGGAGTTGATACGTCCATTTGCATCATGCTTTTATATTCATATTTATTGCATTATGGGCTGTTATTACACATTATATCACAATATTATTCCTATTCTCACTTATTTTATAAGGTTTACATGAAGAGGGAGAATGCCGGCAGCTGGAATTCTAGACTAGAAAAGGAGCAAATATTAGAGAACTATTCTACACAACTTCAAAAGACCTGAAACTTCACAGCGCATGTTTTTTGAAATATATAAAAAAATATTGGGCGAAGGAAGCACCATAGGGGGGCCACCGGCCAATCACAAGGGTGGAGGGCACACGCTACCTCCTAGGCGCGCCCTCGATCTTGTGGGCCCCCTGGCAGGCCTTTGATGCCCATCTTTGGCTATATGGTGTGTTTTGACCTGGAAAAAATCAAAAGGAAGCTTTCGGGACGAAGTGCCCCCATCTAGAGGCAGAACCTGGGTAGAACCAATCTAGGGCTCCAGCGGAGCTGTTCTTCTGGCGAAACATCCCTTCAGGAGGGGGAAATCATCGCCATCGTCATCACCATTGATCCTCTCACCGAGAGGGGGTCAATCTCCATGAACATCTTCACTAGCACCATCTCCTCTCAAACCCTAGTTCATCTCTTGTATTCGATCTTAGTCCGAAAACCTTAGATTGGAACCTGTGGGTTGCTAGTAGTGTTGATTACTCCTTGTAGTTGATGCTAGTGGTTTATTCGTTGGAAGATTATATTTTCAGATCCTTAATGATAATTAATATTCCTCTGATCTTGATCATAAATATGTTTTGTGAGTAGATACATTTGTTCCTGAGGACATGGGAGAAGTCTTGTTATAAGTAATCATGTGAACTTGGTATTCGTTCGATATTTTGATGAGATGTATGTTGTCTTTCCTCTAGTGGTGGTATGTGAATGTCGACTACGTGACACTTCACCATTATTTTGGCCAAGGGGAACTCATTGGGAAGTAATAAGTAGATGATGGGTTCTTAGAGTGATAGAAGCTTAAACCCTAGTTTATGTGTTGCTTCGTAAGGGGCTGATTTGGATCCATATGTTTCATGCTATGGTTAGGTTTACCTTAATTCCTCTTTCGTAGTTGCGGATGCTTGCGAGAGGGGTTAATCATAAGTGGGAGGCTTGTCCAAGGAAGGGCAGCACCCATGCACCGGGCCACCCACATATCAAATTATCAAACTAACGAACATGAATCATATGACCATGATGAAAACTAGCTTGACAACAATTCCCATGAGTCCTCGGGAGCGCTTTACTTTATATAAGAGTTTGTCCCGGCTTGTCCTTTGCTACAAAAAAGATTGGGCCACCTTGATGCTCCTTAGTTACTTTATTTACTTGTTACCCATTATGATTTATCTTATCACAAAACTATCTGTTACCGATTTATTTCAGTGCTTGCAGAGAATACCTTGCTGAAAACCACTTGTCATTTCGTTCTGCTCCTTGTTGGGTTCGACACTCTTACTTATAGAAAGAACTACGATGGATCCCCTATACTTGTGGGCCATCAAAGGCGTAACCGCGCCTCCTCCGGAGTAGGACCAGACTCACTCCCCAAGCATCAACACAAGTGTTTGACACCGCCAACCTCGAGCTATTGCCCTAGGCCTGGCCCCAGGCTCTCTTCTTTAGCATCGCCAGCAGAAAGCAGAGAATGGAGGAGAAGGTATGAATGACTCTGCCCTTCCCCCGCCCCTCCTTCTATAGGTGGGTTGGGGAAGAGAGTTGATCGCTCAACGGGTGATCGCCGCCCTCCTCCACCAATTCAAGACGACCGGCCCCCCGCCTTGATGCTCTCCCGCACCAGCGCCTCTATTACCTACCCTGCATGATGCGTGCAGCATACGTGGTTGAGGATAAGGGTGTGGTGGGAAGAGTGAATTGGCAGTTACTCCCCCGCGTGTTAAAGTCATTTATGGGCTATTACAAGGGTGGCCCCACCGTGATTGGCTTTACGCGACACGCGGAAAAGCCAGAAACTGGCCTGGACTCAAGATTAATGAAGAAGCAGAGAAGATCTCAAGTTCGGGATAGGCCGGTGGCTTCTGTCGGTGCAACAAACCCTGGGTCTATTGCCCAGACTGTGCATAGGCACGAGAACAAGACCACAACCCCAAGATCAGATTGGAGCGCAAGGGACCAACGCTTTAAAGGATCCAACATGCGGATTAAGGAGACCAAGAGGAGCCAGAGAAGAAAGACGTTTCCAAGGGAAAAGCCTCCCTTGCCAGGCATGCGAGGCTGGCGAGGACGGGTTATTCCCCCGGAAGCAAGCCTTCGAGGCGTCTCGATAGGCCTACCGGGATTCACGTGGGCAGAACCGCCGCACTGCACCACCTCAAGTCGTCAATCAGTGCGGTGTCAAGCTCCAAGGTGACTAAGTGGCTGCTATCCACCACTTGGCAGCCACTTCCTACAGAAAACACCTACAAGTGACACCCGTCCTGCGATGTGTCAAGCAAGTAGGCATGAAGCTGGCAAAACAGCCCGGCAGGCCCTGCTGGGAAAGCTGAGAAGTGACATTGAGCGGCGCATTTAATGTGCTTTGTCAGCCTACAGAGTTTGGTATGATAGCACTGTTTGCTACCTAATCAATGCATAATGACTGATTTGCCACTGTGATGACCCCTTCTATCTATAAAAGGAGGCCCAAGGCAACCGGAGAAGGGGTTGGATGATTCAGACCTCCACACACTGATACGTGCGTAGCCACTCTCGCCCCAAGGCAACCCTGCCGAGCAAGTGGGCGACATTCACCACCATCAATCCACCAAAGCAGGAGTAGGGATTTAGGCCTCACGGCGGCCCGAACATGGGTAAACATTGCCCGCGTGATCTCTGTCGTGCTATTTCATGTTCTTCCGCTCCTTGTGCAACATGACATCTCTTCGCCGAACCAGAAAGGGGATCTTGGTCCCATAGGTGGCCATGGTTTCCCGCGACAACTCATTTGTATTTGAGCCCTCGAGGCCCCTGGCTTGTAATATAAAGCTTGTATGACTTAGTTTGCGTTTAGAGTTGTGTTGTGATATCTTCTCGTGAGCCCTGATCTTGATCGTACACATTTGTGTGTATGATTAGTTTATGATTGAATCGGGGGTGTCACAGTGAGGCATGGTGAACTACCACCCGTTGTCGTTGTCAGCCACCGGATATCCTCTCTGTATGTGTCGTCGTGGGTGTGCTTATTGTGTCGTGGGGCATGAGAGATTAAGGTAAATGACCATGTGAATAAATGGGGGTCGGGCTGCCTGGATTCTCGACATGTTCGCATGGTAGGTTTTGAAGTGGGCAACTGCATCGTGGCACCGCGCCCTGCACAACAACAGGCATAATGGCAGCACGAATGTACGTGATCGTGTGCCGGCCCCAAACACTCGCAGTGCGCGTGGAGGGACGCGAGAGTAGAATGCGCACGGTGGGACACGAGCAGAGCGTGCCGTGCCACCTCAACTGCGAGCAACCCACATATAGAGTAGTTGAACACACATGGAGTGGTCGTCTACAAGCCGTTGCGAGCCGGCGACATGATGTGAACCTATGTCGCATTCCACATCACTTGATGGTTAAACAATCATTCGCAACGCTGGGTAGAGAGCGACCGTGTGCTAGGTAATTAAATTGCAAAAATAAATTATTAACCATATGTGTACATGTCATTTCATCCTCCTCTCACACGTCTTGTCACCTCGGTCCTGTGAAAGGCTTCGAGCGCAAGCTTGAGCACCGCACATGCATTCTTTTGGCCAAATGGTGGCTCGAAGTTGTGCTAATGAATCGGCACTGAGCCTGCTCCCGTGTAATCACGCAGTTTCCTGGCATAGCCGCGCAAGCTTCCCGCCCAACTTGGCAAAATCCCCCAAAATCCCAATGCTTATTGGACTGCTACATAAACAATCATGGTCGGCGAGTCATGCGTCGTATTTTCCCCTCCCTCCCTATAGCTTATCTCGTCTGCTTCTCCCACAATCACCAATGGCACCGGTTCATCGCTGTCGCTCAGGCACTCCACCGCCATCAGAGGATAGCTCCACCTGAGAGGCTACACCATGGCCGCGACGCAGTCCCAGGCGTCGTGTACTGCGTGTGGCGTCCCTGTTGGGTGTGCGCACAACACCCACGGCACGCTCCGCCACCACTGCCCATTGGCAGCTATTGTCGACCACCATTGCCGCCACCCCCCTGTCTACTGTCATGGCTGCCACACCACTGTCGAAAGCGAGGGACATCGCCCGCTCCGCCACCATGGCCCGAAGGCGGGAGGTAGCCATCATGGCCGCCACGCCACCGCGGATACCACCACATCATCGACCGACGGGCTCATCACCCACTCCGCCACAGCTGCCCAAAGGCAGGAGGTGGAGCCCCGCATGTGCATCAGCAACCTTGTGCGCTACATCGAGTTCTTGCAGGAGGAGTGATACGTCCATTTAGGATCATGCTTTTATGTTGATATTTATTTCATTATGGGTTGTTATTTCACATTATGGTACAATATTGATGCCTTTTCTCTCTTATTTTACAAGATTTACATGAAGAGGGAGAATGCTGGCAGCTAGAATTTTGGACCGAAGAGGAGCAAATCTAAGATACCTATTCTGCACAAATCCAAATGTCCTAAAACTTTATACAGAATTATTTTGGAATATATAAAAATAATTGGGCGAAGAAACAATAGAAGGGGACCCACCAGGTGGCCACAAGCCTGGGGGCGCGCACCAAGGACTTGTGGGCCCCCTAGCCATCGTATGGTGCCCATCTTCTACTATGTGAACGGGTTTCACCTAGAAAAATCATAAGGAAGCTTTCAGGATGAAGCGCTGCCATCTCGAGGTGGAACCTGGGCAGAAGCAATCTAGGGCTCCGACAGAGCTATTCTACCTGGGAAACTTCCCTGTAGTAGGGGGAAATCGAAGCCATCGCCATCACCAACAATCCTCTCATCAAGGGAGGGTCAATCTTCATCAACATCTTCACCAGCACCATCTACTCTCAGACCCTAGTTCATCTCTTCACTACAAAAAAGACACATCCGTGACATTTTGGCCCGAATGAAATTTTTTCTGTCATGCTTATGACACTTCTATGATGATAATTGTTACAAAACCCGGTATCATCATAGATGTGGTGGACTCCTACTTCTATGACAAAATCTCATGACAGAAAATGGGCTTTTCGTCCTGGGTGGGCCGGCGACGCACATGCATGACATTTTTTGGGCGTCCATGATAGAAAAAATCATGGTATAAGCGAGGGCAAGGAAAATTTCAGGGAGTTCCCAATTACAATGGGTTGTCGTTGCCGAGCGATGCACGGAGGGATAGCGCGTCTCTCTCGTACAAGTACGTGCGTGTGTGCGAGGCGTCGGGCTCTAACTGAACCTGAGCGAGGCGTTCGCTTACTGAACTCGAGCGATTGCACTAGCTATGTTACTGAACCCGAGCGAGCAATCCCTTGGATGTTAACTGAACCCAAGCGATTCCTTCGCTACTGCTGCTAACTGAAGCCGATTGAACCTACTGCCTCTTGATGAACAATGACCGTCGTTGGGGTTGAATGAACAGTTCTGAGTGGGGGTTGGATGAACTGGACCCCGTGGTAGTAGTAGGCCGTTGCCGCTGGATGAACGGGACCCCGATCAAGAGGAGGCCGCCACACCCGAACCGCTTGGGGTGGATGAACAGGACCCTGTGGAGGGCTGGTTGAACAGTAGCCGGTGAAGGGTGGAATGAACAGGACCCCGTGGAGGGCTGGCTGAACAGTAGCCGGTGGAGGGCTGGTTGAACAGTAACCGGTGGAGGATGGATGAATAGGACCCCGTGGATGAACAGTAGCTGGTGGAGGCTGGAGGAAGTCGACGGTGGATGAACAGTAGCCCGTGGAGGCAGGAGCAAGGTAGTGGACGATGGATGAACAGTAGGTCGTGCAGTCCCGTTTTATGGTACGCTGATACGTCCATTTTGCATCATGTTTTCTTACTATCATTTACAATGTTTTATCCATAATAATGCTTTTTGGAGTAATTCTAATGCCTTTTCTCTCATAATTTGCAAGGTACACACCAAGATGGAGAACTCTGGCAGCTGGAAATCTGGACCTAGAAAAGCTACATCAGGCCACCTATTCTACACAACTCCAAATAAGCTAAAACTTCACGGATATTTTTTATGGATTATTTAATAATTATTGGAGCAAATAACTACCAGAGGGGGCCCACCAGATGGGCACAACCAACCTGGGTGCTAGGGAGCCTAGGCTCGCCCTGGTGGGTTGTGCCCTCCTCGGCCCACCTCCGGTGCCCATCTTGTGGTACATAGGTCATTTTGACCTAGAAAAAAAATAAGAGGAGGACTTTCGGGACAGAGCGCCGCAGTCTCGAGGCGAAACTTGGGCATTAACACTTTTGCCCTCCGACGGAGCGATTTCGCTGGGCGAACTCCCCTCCCGGAGGGGGAAATCATCGTCATCATCATCACCAACAACTCTCCCATCTTGGGGAGGGCAATCTCCATCAACATCTTTAACATCAGCATCTCCTCTCAAACCCTAGTTCATCTCTTGTGTTCAATCTTGTTACCAGAACTATAGATTGGTACTTGTGGGTGACTAGTAGTGTTGATTACATCTTGTAGTTGATTACTTTATGCTATTTAATACTCCTCTGATCATGTGCATGTTTATCATTTGTGAGTATTCACCTTTGTTCTTGAGGTCACGGGAGAAATCATGTTGCAAGTAATCATGTGAATTTGATATGTGTTCGATATCTTGATAGTATGTATGTTGTGATACCCTTAGTGGTGTCATGTGAACGTCGACTACATGAGACTTCACCATATTTGGGCCTAAGGGAATGCATTGTGGAGTAGCAATTAGATGATGGGTTGCGAGAGTGACAGAAACTTAAACCCCAATTTATGCGCTATTCCGTAAGGGACCGATTGGATCCAAAAGTTTAATGCTATGGTTAGAATTTATTATTAATATTTTTCTCGTAGTTGCAGATGCTTGCGGGAGGGTTAATCATAAGTAGTAGGTTTGTTCAAGTAAGAACAGCACCTAAGCACCGGTCCACCCACATATCAAATTATCAAAGTAGTGAACACGAATTAAACCAACATGATGAAAGTGACTAGATGAAATTCCCATGTACCCTCAAGAACGCTTTGCTTATCATAAGAGACCGTTTTGGCCTGTCCTTTGACTCAAAAGGATTGGGCTACCTTGCAGCACTTTTGTTACTTCTATCGTTACTTTCCTGTCACGAATTATCTTGCTATCAAACTACTATGCTACTTACAATTTCAGCACTTGCAGACATTACCTTACTGAAAACTACTTGTCATTTCCTTCTGCTCCTCGTTGGGTTCGACAATCTTACTTATCGAAAAGAGCTACAATTGATCCCCTATACTTGTGGGTCATCAAGGCTAATTTCTAGTGTTGTTGCCGGGGAGTGAAGCGCCTTTGGTAAGTTGAATTTGGTAAGGAAACATCTATATATTGTGCTGAAATTTATTTTCACTTGTTAGTATGGAAAACAATCCTTTGCGGTGTTTGTTTGGGGTATCTTCACCTCGTCTGGAACCACAATTAGCTACCCCTCAACCTACTACACCTACTGAAAATATTTAATATGAAATTCCTTCATGTATGATAGAACAACTGCTAGCTAATCCTTATGCAGGAGATGGAATCGAACATCCAAATATGCACTTGATATATGTGGAACAAAATTTTGGATTGTTTAAGCTTGCAGGTTTACCCAGAGATAAAGTTATGAAGAAGCTTCTCCCTTTATCTTTGAAGGGAAAAGCATTGGTATGGTATAGGCTATGTGACGATATTGGATCATGGAATTGGGATCGTTTGAAATTGGAGTTCCACCAAAAAATTTATCCTATGCATCTAGTTCATCGTGATCGAAATTATATATATAATTTTTGGCCTCGTGAAGGAGAAAGTATTGCTCTAGCTTGGGGGAGGCTTAATTCAATGTTATATTCTTGCCCCAATCATGATCTCTCAAGAGAAATTATTATTTAGAACTTTTATGCTCGACTTTCTCGTAATGACCAAACCATGCTTGATACTTCTTGTGCTGGTTCTTTTACGAAGAAGACTATTGAATTCCGGTGGGATCTTTTGGAAAGAGTTAAACGCAACTCTCAAGATTGGGAACTCGACAAAGGTAAAGAGCCAAGTATTAAAATTCAGTATGATTGTGTTAAATCTTTTATGGATATCGATGCTTTTCAAAAGTTTAGCACTAAATACGGACTTGACTCTGAGATAGTAGCCTCCTTTTGTGAATCATTTGCTACTCATGTTGAACTCCCTAAAGAGAAGTGGTTTAAATATCACCCACCTATTAAATAAGAAATTAAAGAATCGGTACCAGTTGAAGAAGAAACTATACTTTATAATGTCAATCCAGTTATCCCTTTCTGCTTATATTGAGAAACCACCTTTCCCTATTAGGATGAAGGAACATGTTAAAGTTTCAACTATGGTAAACAAAAGTTATATTAGAACACCTAAACCTGATGAAGAAATTAAATTAGAACCTAGTATTTCTATGGTTAAAGATCTCTTAGAAGAAGATATGGGTGGGCATGTTATTTACTTCTGTGAAGAAATTGCTAGAATTGCCAAACTTGATAAGAAAGATAAACATAGACCTGTTGTTGGCATGTCTGTCATCTCAGTTAAAATAGGAGATCACAGCTATCATGGTTTATGTGACATAGGTGCTAGTGTGAGTGCTATTCCTTATAACATATATCAAGAAATTATGAATGACATAGCACCCACAGATATAGAAGAAATAGATGTTACTATTAAACATGCTAATAGAGACACTATATCACCAATTGGGATTGTTAGAGATGTTGAAGTCTTGTGTGGGAAAATAAAATACCCAACTGATTTTCTTGTTCTTGGTTCCCCAGAAGATGACTTTTGTCCCCTTATATATGGTAGACTTTTCTTGAACATCGTTAATGCTAAGATAGATTGTGAGAAAAACTATCGGTGTTAGTCTTGGTAATGAGTCTCATGAGTTTAATTTTTTCATGTTTAGTAGAGATCTTCATGAAAATGAATTGCCTAGTAAGGATGAATTAATTGGTCTTGCTTCTATTGTTGTACCACCTACTGACCCTTTAGAACAATATTTGCTAGACAACGAAAATGGTTTTCATATGCATGAAAGAAATGAAATAGATAAAATTTTCTTTGACCAACGTCCTCCGCTTAAACAAAATTTGTGTATTGAAACTCAAGGAGGTTCTTGTCCACCTAAAGGTGATCCTGTGTTTGAATTAAAATAATTGCCAGACAATTTGAAATATGCTTATCTTGATGAAAAGAAGATATATCATGTTATTATTAGTTCTAACCATTCAGAACATGAAGAAGAAAGATTATTGAAAGTTCTAAGGAAGCATCGAGGTGCTATTGGATATACTCTTGATGATTTAAAGGGCATTGGTCCCACTCTATGTCAACACAAAATTAATATGGAACCTGATGCTAAACCCATTGTTGCTCACCAATGTCGGTTAAATCTGAAGATGAAAGAAGTGGTAAGAACGGAAATATTAAAACTTTTGGAAGCAGGTATAATCTACCCTATAGCTGATAGTAGATGGGTAAGTCCTATTCATTGTGTTCCTAAGAAAGGAGGTATTACTGTTGTTCCTAATGATAAGAATGAACTTATTCCATAAAGAATTGTTACAGGTTATAGAATGGTAATAGATTTTATAAAATTACACAAATCAACTAGAAAATATCATTACCCTTTTCCTTTCATTGATCAAATGCTTGAAAGATTACCTAAGCAAACACACTTTTGCTTCCTTGATGGATATTCTGGCTTTTCACAAATACAAGTTTCTCAACCTGATCAAGAAAAGACCACTTTTACTTGTCCCTTTGGAACCTATGCTTATAGACGTATGCCTTTTGGTTTATGTAATGCACTTGCTACCTTGCAAAGATATATGACTGCTATATTCTCTGACTTCTGTGAAAAGATTGTTGAGGTTTTCATGGATGACTTTTCTGTTTATGGGAAGTCTTTTGATGATTGTTTAAGCAATCTTGATCGAGCTTTGCAGAGATGTGAACAAAAAATCTTGTCTTGAATTGGGAGAAGTGCCACTTTATGGTTGATGAACGCATTGTCTTGGGTCATAAAATTTCTAAAAGAGGTATTGAAGTGGACAAAGCAAAGGTTGATGCAATTGAGAAAAATCCATGTCCTAAAGATATAAAAGGTATTCGTAGTTTCTTAGATCATGCTGGTTTCCATAGGAGATTTATCAAAGACTTTTCAAAAATTTCTAGGCCTCTTACTAGTCTCTTGCAAAAGGATATTCCTTTTGTTTTTGATGATTATTATTTAGAAGCCTTCGAAACACTTAAGAAAGCTTTGATTTCTACACCTATTGTCCGACCACCTGATTGGAACCTTCCTTTTGAAATTGTGTGTGATGCTAGTGATTATGCTATTGGTGCTGTTCTAGGACAAAGAGTTGATAAGAAATTGAATGTTATTCATTATGCTAGAAAAACTCTAGATAGTGCTCAAAGAAATTATGCTACTATAGAAAAGGAATTCTTGGAAGTGGTGTTTGCTTGTGATAAATTTAGACCTTATATTGTTGATTCCAAAGTAACTGTTCACATAGACCATGCTGCTATTAAATATCTTATGGAAAAGAAAGATGCTAAACCTAGACTTATTCGATGTGTTGTCTTGTTACAAGAATTTGATTTACAAATCATTGATAGAAAAGGAGCTGATTACCCAGTAGCTGATAATTTATCTAGGCTTGAAAATGTGCTTGACGACCCACTACCTATTGATGATAGTTTTCCTAATGAGCAGTTAGCTACAATAAATGTTTCTCATAGTACTCCTTGGTATGCGGATTATGCTAATTACATTCTTGCTAAATATTTACCACCTAGCTTTACATACCAACAAAAGAAAAAATTCTTCTATAATTTAAGACATTACTTTTGGGACGACCCACATCTTTATAAAGAAGGAGTAGATGGTATTATTAGACATTGTGCAACCGAGCATGAACAGGAAAAAATCCTATGGAAATGTCACTCCGAATCTTATGGAGGGCATCATCCTGGAGATAGAACTGCTCATAAGGTATTGCAATCTGGATTTTATTGGCCTACTCTCTTCAAGGATGCCTGTAAGTTCATCTTATCTTGTTATTAATGTCAAAGAATAGGTAATATCGGTAAGCGTCAAGAAACGCCTATGAATTATTCACTTGTTGTTGTACCATTTGATGTTTGGGTATTTGATTACATGGGACCTTTTCCTTCCTCTAATGGGTATACACATATTTTGGTTGCTGTTGATTATGTTACTAAATGGGTAGAAGCTATTCCAACTAGTAGTGCTGCTCACAACACCTCTATTAAAATGCTTAAGGAAGTTATTTTCCCAAGGTTTGGAGTCCCTAGATATTTAATGACTAATGGAGGTTCATACTTTATTCATCGTGCTTTCCGTAAAATGATTGCCAAGAATGATGTTAACCATAGAATTGCATCAGCCTATCATCCTCAGTCTAGGGGTCAAGTTGAACTTAGCAATAGAGAAATAAAATTAATTCTACAAAGGGCAGTCAATAGGTCTAGGAAGAATTGGTCTAAGAAATTAGATGATGCACTTTGGGCTTATAGAATAGCATATAAAAATCCTATGGGTATGTCTCCTAATAAAATGGTTTATGGAAAAGCTTGTCATTTGCCTCTTGAGTTAGAACATAAAGCATTATGGGCAATCAAGGAACTCAATTATGACTTCAAACTTGCTGGTGAAAAGAGGTTATTTGATATTAGCTCTCTAGATGAATGGAGAACCCAAGCTTATGAAAATGCAAAATTATTTAAAGAAAAAAGTTAAAAGATGGCATTACAAAAGAATTCAAAAGCATGAGTTTAAGGTCGGAGAATATGTTCTTTTGTACAACTCTCGTTTCGGATTCTTTGCAGGAAAACTCCTCTCAAAATGGGAAGGTCCATACGTCATCGAGGAGGTTTACTGGTCTAGAGCCATCAAAATAAATAATTCCGAAGGTACTAACCCGAAGGTTGTCAATGGGCAATGAATAAAGAATTATATCTTAGGTACGCCTATTAGTGTTGAAAGTAATATTATCCAAACTATGACACCGGAAGAACACATAAAAGAGTCCTTCCGGAACACTCCAGAACCATGAAAATAAGGAGGTCATGATACGGTAAGTAAATAGACTCCAAAAAATCCGCAAAAGTATTTTTATTAGTTTTGGAATATTTAAGAATTTTGGGAATAAAGAAACTTCCAGGAAGTGTCCCCTAGTGGGCACAAGACACCAGGGCGCGCCAGGAAGGCTTGCCTGGCGCGCCCAGGTGGGTTGTGCCCACCTGGGACACCTTCCGTACTCCGTTTTTCTACCATATGGTTGTCCTCCAAGATAAAAAATCTATATGTACTTCCAGAACCTGTTCATCACTGTATCACGAAGAAATCCTCTGTTCTCTTTTCTTGCTGTTTCCGGTCAGATTTATCAAGCCTAGCATCATGTCTTCGAGCTCCTCCAACAACATGGAAGAAGATGCTTCGTTGATGAAGATCGAGTTGAAGAGAGAAGAGCCCGTGGAAGTCGTCAGAGGAGATGAGAGCAAGGAGGTTACCATAGATAAACCTCGGGTCTTCGAACAAGCGCTGCTAACTGAGGAGGAGGATGATATCCTTAAACCTTACCTTACTCATCTTACTCCTGCTGGGATTGAAGCCTTTCGCATCATTGAAATAGTTCGCACAAAAAATAAGTATCTCACTCGTGCGAATATTCTGCATCAAGAGCACATCACCCACCTCTGGAGTATCATCCGTCGATTGGAGAATCTCTTGATCCTTAAGGGTAGGATTGCTTCGTCACCAACATCACCTTCTTCACCACCAAAGGAAAACGGAGTATCGGGTATGGGAACTCCCCTTGGCTTCCACCAAGCTTGGGGGAGGTTCCCCGGTATCGTATCATCCCACTATATTTTTTCTTTAAGTTATTTTAGTTCGATCCTTTTGCTTTAGAACAATAAAAGTATAGTTCGATCATTTCTTCTTTGAGAGTTTGCTTAGTGATCTAGAATTTAAAAACCAGGTATCTCAATGTTTGCGACCGAGTGATGGTGGCACGATGCTTGACATTCGTTCCCATTTCTGGCATGGGACCTAAGCATGCACCCAAGGAGATAAGATTTGATTTTTTAACCAATTCATATGCACCGGAGCATGTGCATGTAGTTCAAATTTGAATTATGCACATAAATGCATTGAAAACTCAATTAATGCATAAAAATGTCCAAACGAACCCCGAAAAATCACAAAAAATAACACAACACTCCTATTGTTCCATGTTGTCACGAGAAAAAAATTTGAAAGCAATTAGAAGCAATGGATATCGTTTCGCCCCCAAAGTTGGGGCGTTCCCTACCGAAACCATCATGCTTGTTGTGAGATGCTCTGGTTTGTGAGAAGCATATACCCAAATTTGCCCCAAATGGGACAAAAACTTTACCACGACATGTTGATGCCGCTCCATGATAGCATGCCAAGTTTCATGAATTTCAGACGAGTTTTGGATTTACTAGAATTTAAAAACCAGGTATCTCAATATTTGCGGCCGAGTGACGGATTCACGGTGCTTGACATTCATTCCCATTTCTTGCATGGGACCAAAGCATGCACCAAAGTACCAAAGATTTGATTTTTCAACCATTTTATATGCACCAGAGCATGCACATGTAGTTCAAATTTTAATTATGCACATAAATGCATTGAAAACTCACTAAATGCATAAAAATGTCCAAACGAACCCCAAAAAATCACAAAAAATAACACAACACTCCGGTTGTTTGACGGTGACACAAGAAAAAAATTAAAAGCAATTAGAGGCAATGGATAACGTTTCACCCCCAAAGTTGGGGCGTTCCCTACCGAAACCATCATGCTTACTGTGAGCAGCTCTGGTTTGTGAGAAGCATATACCCAAACCTGCCCCAAATGGGACAAAAACTTTATCACGGCATGTTGATGCCGCTCCATGATAGCATGCCAAGTTTCATGAATTTCAGACGAGTTTTGGATTTACTAGAATTTAAAAACAAGGTATCTCAATGTTTGCGGCTGAGTGACGGTGGCACGGTGCTTGACATTCGTTCCCATTTCTTGCATGGGACCTAAGCATGCACCCAAGGAACAAAGATTTGATTTTTCAACCAATTTATATACACTGGAGCATGTGCATGTAGTTCAAATTTGAATTATGCACATAAATGCATCGAAAACACACTTAATGCATAAAAATATCCAAACGAACCCCGAAATCACAAAAAATAACACAACACTCCTGTTGTTCCATGCTGACACGAGAAAAAATTTGAAAGCAATTAGAGGTAATGGATATCGTTTCGCCCCCAAAGTTGGGGTGTTCCCTACCGAAACCATCATCCTTGTTGTGAGAAGCTCTGGTTTGTGAGAAGCATATACCCAAACCTGCCCCAAATGGGACAAAAACTTTGCCACGACATGTTGATGCCGCTCCGTGATAGCATGCCAAGTTTCATGAATTTCAGACGAATTTTGGATTTACTAGAATTTAAAAACAAGGTATCTCAATGTTTGCGGCCGAGTGACGGCGGTAGGGTGCTTGGCATTCATTCCCATTTCTTGCATGGGACCTAAGCATGCACCCAAGGACCAAAGATTTGATTTTCAACCAATTTATATGCACTGGAGCATGTGCATGTAGTTCAAATTTGAATTATGCACATAAATGCATTGAAAACACACTTAATGCATAAAAATGTCCAAACGAACCCTGAAAAATCACAAAAAATAACACAACACTCATGTTGTTCCATGTTATCAAGAGAAAAAAACTGAAAGCAATTAGAGGCAATGGATATCGTTTTGCCCCCAAAGTTGGGGCGTTCCCTACCGAAACCATCATGCTTGGTGTGAGCAGCGCTGGTTTGTGAGAAGCATATACCCAAACCTGCCCCAAATGGGACAAAAACTTTACCACGGTATGTTGATGCCGCTCCATGATAGCATGCCAAGTTTCATGAATTTCAGACGAGTTTTGGATTTACTAGAATTTAAAAATCAGGTACCCCAATGTTTGTGGCCGAGTGATGGTGGCACGGTGCTTGACATTCATTCCCTTTTCTTGCATGGATCCTAAGCATGCACCCAAGGACCAAAGATTTGATTTTTTCAACCAATTTATATGCACCGGAGCATGTGCATGTAGTTCAAATTTTAATTATGCACATAAATGCATTGAAAACTCACTTAATGCATAAAAATGTCCAAACGAACCACGAAAATCACAAAAAATAACACAACACTCCTGTTGTTCGATGCTGACACGAGAATTTTTTTCGAAAGCAATTAGAGGCAATCGATATCGTTTCGCCCCAAAAGTTGAGGCGTTCCTTATCGAAACCATCATGCTTGTTGTGAGAAGCTCTGGTTTGTGAGAAGCATATACCCAAACTTGCCCCAAATGGGACAAAAACTTTACCACGGCATGTTGATGCCGCTCCATGATAGCATGCCAAGTTTCATGAATTTCACACAAGTTTTGGATTTAGTAGAATATAAAAACCAGGTATCTCAATGTTTGCGGCCGAGTGATGGTGGCACGATGCTTGACATTCATTCCCATTTCTTGCATGGGACCTAAGCATGCACCCAAGGACCAAAGTTTTGATTTTTAAACCAATTTATATGCACCGGAGCATGCGCATGTAGTTCAAATTTGAATTATGCACATAAATGCATTGAAAACTCCCTTAATGCATAAAAATATCCAAACGAACCCCAAAAATCACAAAAAATAACACAACACTCCTGTTGTTCGATGCTGACATGAGAAATTTTTTGAAAGCAATTAGAGGCAATCGATATCATTTCGCCCCAAAAGTTGGGACGTTCCTTATCGAAACCATCATGCTTGTTGTGAGCAGCTCTGGTTTGTGAGAAGCATATACCCGAACCTGCCCCAAATGGGACAAAAACTTTACCACAGCATGTTGATGCCGCTCCATGATAGCATGCCAAGTTTCATGAATTTCGGACGAGTTTTGGTTTTACTAGAATATAAAAACCAAGTATCTCAATGTTTGCGGCCGAGTGTTGGTGGCATGATGCTTGACATTCATTCCCGTTTCTTGCATGGGACCTAAGCATGCACCCAAGGACCGAAGTTTTGATTTTTCAACCAATTTATATGCACTGGAGCATGCACATGTAGTTCAAATTTGAATTATGCACATAAATGCATTGAAAACTCACTTAATGCATAAAAATATCCAAACGAACCCCGAAAAATCACAAAAAAAATAAGACAACACTCCGGTTGTTCGATGTTGACACGAGAAAAAATTTGAAAGCAATTAGAGGCAATGTATAACATTTCACCCCCAAAGTTGGGGCTTCCCTACCGAAACCATCATGCTTGCTGTCAGCAGCTCTAGTATGATGCCCCAAGACCGGAGCTTCAGATGCCTTCCATGTTTCCGAGTGTTGTCGGGTGATTCGTTTTGGTTTGTTGCATCATGTCATCATGTCATAAGTCTTTTGCATCTCAGCTAAATAAACCGTATGGATCTTCGATCCATTTAGACCGAGGGAATTCACATGGTGATTCTCTTTACAACATATCCTCTCGATATTTAGAGAGCTATAGTAAATATTCCATTTTTTTGGATTTACCGCAAACACACTTGCAAACTGTCCCAATGCCTTTGTTATCTTAATTCTTGGTCTCCAACATGGCCATATATTTCTTTCATCATATTCCGGAGCTCCACCAAAAACCCCAACATTTTTGGACCTCCCAATCACCTACCTTCTATGCAAAACCATTTGAGTTAAATTCAAAGGATTTTGTTTCAAACTTTACCCACGTGATCATTTCCATTTTTCGTGGATCAGGCTCATTTTTGTGACTCTGAGAAAATTTACTTCATGTCCAAACTCCACTGCAATCCCTCTCGGCTGTTCTTCCAAGTTTCTTTTCTTTTATTTAGTTAAAAGGAAAAGAGATTTGGAGGGAGAAGAGAGAGCCCAGCAGCCTGGCCGTTTTCCTTTCCACTGGGCCGACCCCCAAGGCCTATCCAGCGCCGGCCCACTCCCTAACCTAACCCTAGAGAGCCTTAGCCCAATCCCTCACGCTCATCTCCCTCTCGATCCACTCCCTCGCGCCGCTAGGAGAGGGGCACCGCGCTCGACCCCTTCTCTACCAAATCCCCATCTCCCCTGATCTGTCCCTCTCGCCCGATCCATCGCCTCGCCCTCTCCCTCGTCCCGTGCGCCTCCTTCCCCCATCTCCATCGAGCCCCTCTGCCTCGCCCTTTCTCCCCAACACGCCGGCGACCATGCCCCTGCCGTCCCCGATCCTTGCTGCCTCCCCGCCTCCGGCGAGTGCCTCCTCTATGCTCGAGCTTCTCTTCCTCGTCGTGGCCGCTATCGCGGAGCTTCGAGCCTCTGGCAGCAGTAACTGCAGGTCCGGCATCCCTGCGTCCTCCTCTGGTCAAGGCTCCCCGAGATTCGGGCGTCGCCCGAGTGCTCCTTGCCACGCACGGCTCCCTGCGTCCATGGTTTCGCCTCCTATGTTCGTCGCCTGCATGCCAGACGCTGCGCCTCCTCCTGGCAGGTTCAAGAGTGTAGCGAGGACGCTCGCATCGACCGCGCCTAGGGCTGCCTCCTCGCCCTCGCTGTTCGCACGTGGGCCACGCGACCTGTTGTCCGCCTCGCCAAGACCCGAGGCCTTGTTGGTGTTGCTTCGTTTTGGATGTGCCATCTTTTCTGACAAGTGTACGACTACACCCGGTGATGCGACAAGCCCCGACAACGTGTACATCTACTCCATCAAGACCGGACCGACAAGTACCCCAACGTCATGTGTACAACGACCGTCACCGAAGACCCGGGTAGCAAAACGTCAAGTACCTATGACCGAAGAACGCCATGTACCTCTCTGAAATACCGAACATGTACCACTACGTCCAGAGGCATCGGATCCGTCAATTTCCACTACCGCCGTGAACAACTACCTTCGCCGAGATTGCGAGAACCCCTACTTCCTCCTCAAAATGTGAACGACTACCGTCGACCCCAAGTGACTCGGATTCGTCAAGTCCTTCTATGAAAACGTGTACCTCTACCGTCGCGAGTACCTCTACCGTCGTCATGTACCCCCTACTTCCACCACGTCCCGAGAACGTATACTTCCTCTACTTGGCACCGAACGAGAACCGGCCCGTTTGCACGCTTCGAAGGTATAACCCCGAAACGACCGCCCGTGGACGAATGCATATGTTGTATGAAATGCTCGCGGTTGCACCGTGCCCGATGTGTTTCTTGCATGTTCCCCGTTGCCATGCCCTCGTCTCGTGGGAACCTGGTTGCCGGGATCACCCCACCTTCTATCGCATGTCACGCTCCCGTCACTTTTCCTTTTGCACCGGTATCTCCGTGAGCTATCGGAACCGGAATGTTGCTGTGGCACCATTTCCATTGTCATTATCGTGGCACCCCTTTCGTTTCCGCCACGATGACAAATGCTTCTTAATGCTCTTGTCAACTTTTAATAATAATTGCATAAAACTTGTTCACGTCATCCGCATCATGTTAACAATAATTAAAATGTTTAAATTGTTATTGCACCAAATTGATAAATGCATATGGGGATTTACTGGAATTGTTGTTTGTTATTTCCGGCCTCATTTAAACTTGCCTAAATGTTTAGTTTACTTATGCTCCACCTCTTGCCATGTTTAAACAACATTTAATATTGTTGAGTACATAACCAAGAGAGAACTAAATAATTGATGTGGTGTTCCGTCAATATGCAACTCGTTACATGTTGAGCTCCACTTAATTTGTAGGATTGTTTGTGCATTTTGCCATGCCATGCTTCATTAAACCAGACATGCATCATACTTGATTGTGCATCATGCCATGATTATGTGGTGGTTGTTTACTATCTTGTTTGCTCTTTTCCGGTGTTGCTTCTATGGGTTGGTTCCGATGACGTCGCGTTTGTGAGGACCCGTTCGACTACGTCCATTTGTCTTCTTCATGGACTCGTTCTTCTTCCTTGCGGGATTTCAGGCAAGATGACCATACCCTCGAAATCACTTCTATCTTTGCTTGCTAGTTGCTCGCTCTTTTGCTATGCCTATGCTGCGATTCCTACCACTTGCTTATCATGCCTCCCATATTGTGAAGCCAAGCCTCTAACCCACCTTGTCCTAGCAAACCGTTGTTTGGCTATGTTACCGCTTTGCTCAGCCCCTCTTATAGCGTTGTTAGTTGCAGGTGAAGATTGAAGTTTGTTCCTTGTTGGAACATGGAGATGTTGTTCCTTGTTGGAACATGTTTACTTGTTGGGATATCACAATATCTCTTATTTAATTAATGCATCTATATACTTGGTAAAGGGTGGAAGGCTCGGCCTTATGCCTGGTGTTTTGTTCCACTCTTGCTGCCCTAGTTTCCGTCATATCAGTGTTATGTTCCCGGATTTTGCGTTCCTTACGCGGTTGGGATATAATGGGAACCCCTTGGCAGTTTGCCTTGAATAAAACTTCTCCAGCAATGCCCAACATTGGTTTTACCATTCACCACCTAGCCTTTTCTTTCCCTTGGGTAGGCCTGCCCAAGGATCATCTTTATTTTAAACCCCCCCCCCCCGAGCCAGTGCTCCTCTGAGTGTTGGTCCGACCGAGTAGACTTCGGGGCCACCTCGGGGCAACTTGAGGGTTGGTTTTACTCGTAGGATGTCTCATCTGAGTGTGCCCTGAGAACGATATATGTGCAGCTCCTATCGGGATATGTCGGCACATTCGGGCGGTGTTGCTGGACATGTTTTAACCTGTCGAAGTGTCTTGAAGAACCGAGATACCGAGTCTGATCGGAACGTCTTGGGAGGAGGTCTATTCCTTCGTTGACCGTGAGAGATTGTCATGGGCTAAGTTGGGACTCCCCTGTAGGGATTTGAACTTTCGAAAGCCGTGCCCGCGGTTGTGGGCAGATGGGAATTTGTTAATGTCCGGTTGTAGATAACTTGAACCTTAATTTAATTAAAATGAATCAACAGTGTGAGTTACCATGATGGTCTATTCTCGGCGGAGTCCGGGAAGTGAACACGGTGTTGGAGTAATGCTTGCGCAGGTTGTTCTCTAGTTTCTCGTTCGCGCTTTGCCCTCTTTTCTCGCTCTCTTTTGCGAACAGGATAGCCACCATATATGCTAGTCGCTTGCTGCAGCTCCACATATTTTACCCTGTCTTACCTTTAAGCTTAAATAGTCTTGATCGCGAGGGTGCGAGATTGCTGAGTCCCTGTGGCTCACAGATTACTTCCAAACCAGATGCAGGGCCTGATGACTCCGTTCCAAATGACGCGCTTGAGCTCAAGTGGGAGTTCGACGAGGACTCACGCTGATACTATGTGTCTTTCCCTTATGATCAGTAGTGGTGCCCAGTTGGGGTGATCGGGACCGTGTCGCATGTTGGGTTATCTTTTATTTTGGCGCCGTAGTCGGGCCATGAGTGTTTGAATGTTGTAATGCAATTTATGTTCTTGATTGACGTGGCGAGTGTAAGCCATCTATGTATCTCCCCTTTATTATTTATATTACATGGGATGTTGTGAAGATTGCCTAACTTGCGACATTGCTTTCAATGCGGTTATGTCTCTAAGTCGTGCCTTGACACGTGGGAGCTATAGCCGCATCGAGGGCGTTACAAGTTGGTATCAGAGCCTTCCCCGACCTTAGGAGCCCCATTGCTTCATCGTTTTTAGCAGCCGTTGTTGAGTCTAGAAAAATGTTTTGAGTCATTTAGGAATTATATATTGGAGAGTTTAGGAATTCTTTTACTCCCCAGTCTCCTCATCGCTCTTGTAAGGCATCCTGACGTAGAGTTTTGACTCTTCTCTTCTGAAATTTCACTAAATTTTTTTAGGATCACGCGGGTATCTTGGAATCGTTCCGATGGTTTTGTGACGAGAACATTGTCTTGGTGCCTCCTGTCAGGGGTTTTGTGACAGTGTCCCGGGGAGTTGAGCTCCGAGGTGTTGTCGTCACAATTTTATCGTTGCAGTTCTGGAATACCTGAGTTTAGTTTCGCCGACATCGAAAATCTCTTTTATGCAGTTGTTGGTGAGATAACCTCGACGCCACCCAGTACTGGGGCGGGAGTTCCGGAGTATTTCCATAACTCGTATAACGGATGCTTTTCGAAGGTTGAGGTAGACGATTTCCGAAGGTTTCTTGGTTATGTGTTGAAGGATGGATATAGCTGGATGTAGGATTTGCTAGCTTTGGGTGAGATATTATGCTTCCCCTGTATCCCCAACACCTGATTGCATAACTGGGAAATTTTTGGGAGTTTATAAGTGGGAATTCAAGTAGCTCTTAGGATATCTTTCCGACAGATGTATGATATGAAATTGGGGTTCGACGTGTAGTGGTCCGCCCATCCACGGTTGGTTTTATAGTAGTCTCGTTGTGTCTTAAAGAGTCCTTGGCTATCCTAACTCGTGGACGCTTCGTATGTCATGTGCACTGCCTTGTACATGATGGTGTTGTACGATCGAGCCCGTGTAGGCCCCACCACGAAAACTTCGGACGAAATCTCTATCATATGTTTGTTCCGGCTTATTCTGCAAGCCAATTCTTTGTTTTTGTTTTGATTTGTGGTATTCGAGTTGCTTCGAAGTCAAGTGTTGATTCCATACCTTCTCTAAGCAGTGTTCTCATGTTCCTATGTGAATACTAATCCTTCTTGATGATTGAGTTTGTCATGTCAATCCTTTTTAACCGGTGTGCTTCTCTTCAAGTGGATCCGATCATTTCAACATCAGCAAGATCGATCATCAGTTCTTCTCAACGGTGTTTGTTCCATTCGTCCCAAGCTGCCTTTGTTTTCGCGCCCTCCCACCCTTTTCTTCAAGGAACCAGATTTCTTATTCAAGTATCATTTTATTGTTGTAAAGCCTCTCCATTCCTTTTCCGTTAATGTTATTATCCGGTGATTCTCATGAAGATTCTAACGGAGCTTCAAGTTCGTCACTCTTCACTCCTTTTCTTCTCCGGTGGATTCAATTCAAACTTTGTGGATCATATCCCTTTTCCCTCGTTTCTTATGCCTTTCTCGTGCCGGTGCACCTCATAATCATCCACTTCTTGTTATTTAATTGCTCCGGAGTGCTCAAGATATTTCGAAGATTCATGTTACCACTCTGCTTTCGTTCAAACTCTTTTAAGGATGTTATATCATTTAAGTCATTTAATTCAACCAGTGTAATCTCTCCTTCAAATTGTTCTATGGTGTTTCTTTTGAGTGGGCCCTAACCCACAGGTCTTTTCCCAGGATTTTACCTGACTCTTCTTATTTTCCCGGCGTTACTCTCAAATTCTTTACCAAGTTTGACGTAAGAATGAGTTATCATCAGCCAAATGCCTTCTTCTTGATCTTTCAAATTCTTTCATCGTTGGTTCAACCTTTCCATTTTTCATTTCGGAGTATCTCAACAATTTGGTGGTGTTTCTCATCGCCATTCACAGATATTGAAGACTGAAGAAGAGTTTTACCTCTATATCTTATCCGTTCTCTCAGAGATTCGTGGTTCTAATTTGAGACCATCCTTTCATAATTGTTTTGATCGTGAGAATTCTTTTCACGCATCCGAAGCATTTGTTGAGTTGTTTTCCATTTCTTTCCTCCGAAGGCCATCTTTTCAAATATTATTCATTTCAGCTGGCAGCTCACATTCTCCAAATCTTACCGGTGCATCAATCAAATATCCTCTAATCAGTTCTTGATCTCTTCGTTCTGATGAATCTAAATCCCCTCAAGCTTCTTCGTTCATTTGCTAATTCTTTACGGTGTTTCTTTATCTTTTCTTCGTTCATTTTCAATTCTTACGGTGGCTCGTTCAAGATTCCTCTACTTACGTTATCATACTTCCGTTCTTTCAAATCCTACCGGTGGATCATCGAAGGCCTCTTCAAGTTTGCACATTATCTATCTTAATCCTTTCTACGAGAATAAGTAGTATGCCAATTCCATTGGTTGTCATAAATTTGAATTGGTGAAGAATAAGCATAATATAATTCTTATTCTTGTTTCATCGAATTGATTCAATTCCTTATTCTGAGGGATCATCAAATTCTTGTTTTCCATTTGTTCATCTTTCTTTTCCGGAGTTCCAAGTTTTCTCTTTATCTTGTCGCAAAGCTTCATCAAATCATTGCAAGGCTTCAACCTTACTATTCTCATCTTTCTTTTCGTTTGATCATTCTTTTGTTTACCGGAGTTCTTCATGAAGTTTCTGCATGATGGTCCATAAAGGACTTAATCCGTTCTCGAAACATTCATCAAGATTATTTTCAGAGGAGTTCAAGCATTCTTCTTCTTGTAATCTGGAGTGCAATTCTTCCTTCTGTACCATTGGAGGTGATATTACGTCATTCTTGATAATTTGAGTTCATGTTCCATGATTCACATGTTGTTAAGAATGAGATATATGAAATCCATAAACCTCTTCGTTGGAGTTCTCTTGGGTTATATTTGACCTAAAGCTTTCCCTAAGGATTGTTGCTATTTACGGTGCTTATAAATGATCCAAATTCTTCTTTATCCTCCTGGTGAAATATTTTCTCGTCTCCTTGGTCATACCAATCCAATTCTTTTCCCGTGAGTGGCAGGTTGTCACCTCATAATTTTTGATGTATTCCATAAGCCCACATCAAGCTTTTCCTTTTCGTTGTTGGGTTTCCAACAACTATGTTTGACCCTTCTCCTAAATATGCTTTTCAAGCTCATTTGAGGTAGAAGATGTTGTTTTCTCCTACGTTCTTTTGATTCCATTCCTACAATTGTTCCGAAGGTATTGTGATGTTTCGCTCTACTCTCTCCTTCTCAAGTTGTGAAGATCATGCTCTTTTCTTTGCTTATCGATTTAACCGGAGTGTTGTGCCCTCTGCTCAAGTTATCTCATCTTATCAAGTGTCTATCTTTTTCAACCGGAGTGCTGCCCGAATTTGTTCTTCCTTGTTCCTCTTCTCTAATGGAGGTTTTCAACTTTGTTCTTCTTCGTTGCATTCTTTCTTCCAATTTGTTCAACCTCTCAAGGTCCTTTTGGTTTCACTCGTTTCTCAAAGAAGCAACTTAGTTTTACCTCTTCTCTTTCTCTTCCGTTTTTCCCTCCGGTGCCATTCTAGATCTCGGGACGAGATCCTCTCGTAGTGGTGGAGTGTTGTGACGCCCCAAGACCGGAGCTTCAGATGCCTTCCATGTTTCCGAGTGTTGTCGGGTGATTCGTTTTGGTTTGTTGCATCATGTCATCATGTCATAAGTCTTTTGCATCTCAGCTAAATAAACCGTATGGATCTTCGATCCATTTAGACCGAGGGAATTCACATGGTGATTCTCTTTACAACATATCCTCTCGATATTTAGAGAGCTATAGTAAATATTCCATTTTTTTGGATTTACCGCAAACACACTTGCAAACTGTCCCAATGCCTTTGTTATCTTAATTCTTGGTCTCCAACATAGCCATATATTTCTTTCATCATATTCCGGAGCTCCACCAAAAACCCCAACATTTTTGGACCTCCCAATCACCTACCTTCTATGCAAAACCATTTGAGTTAAATTCAAAGGATTTCGTTTCAAACTTTACCCACGTGATCATTTCCATTTTTCGTGGATCAGGCTCATTTTTGTGACTCTGAGAAAATTTACTTCATGTCCAAACTCCACTGCAATCCCTCTCGGCTGTTCTTCCAAGTTTCTTTTCTTTTATTTAGTTAAAAGGAAAAAAGATTTGGAGGGAGAAGAGAGAGCCCAGCAGCCTGGCCGTTTTCCTTTCCATTGGGCCAACCACCAAGGCCTATCCAGCGCCGGCCCACTCCCTAACCTAACCCTAGCGAGCCTTAGCCCAATCCCTTGCGCTCATCTCCCTCTCGATCTGCTCCCTCGCGCCGCCAGGAGAGGGGCACCGCGGTCGACCCCTTCTCTACCCGATCCCCATCTCCCCCGATCTCTCCCGCTCGCCCGACCCATCGCCTCGCCCTCTCCCTCGTCCCGTGCGCCTCCTTCCCCATCTCCATCGAGCCCCTCTGCCTCGCCCTTTCTCCTCAACGCGCCGGCGACCATGCCCCTGCCGTCCCCGCTCCTTGCTGCCTCCCCGCCTCCGGCGAGTGCCTCCTCTGTGCTCGAGCTTCTCCGCCTCAGCCACCTCCTCCCGCTCGCCGTGGCCGCTATCGTGGAGCTTCGAGCCTCTGGCAGCAGTAGCTGCAGGTCCGGGAGCCCTGCATCCTCCTCTGGTCAAGGCTCCCCGAGATTCGGGCATCGCCCGAGCGCTCCTTGCCACGCACGGCTCCCTGCGTCCGTGGTTTCGCCTCCTCTGTTCGTCACCTGCATGCCAGACGCCGTGCCTCCTCCTGGCGCTGGCCCCATCGCCTTCCTGCAGCCGCAGGCGCTGTCCCGAAGCTCTCCGCATCGAGCAGGTTCAGGAGTGTAGCGAGGACGCTCGCATCGACCGCGCCTAGGGCTGCCTCCTCGCCCTCGCTGTTCGAACATGGGCCACGCGACCTGTTGTCCGCCTCGCCAAGACCCGAGGCCTTGTTGGTGTTGCTTCGTTTTGGATGTGCCATCTTTTCTGACAAGTGTGAGACTACACCCGGTGATGCGACAAGCCCCGACAACGTGTACATCTACTCCGTCAAGACCAGACCGACAAGTACCCCAACGTCATGTGTACAACGACCGTCGCCGAAGACCCGGGTAGCAAAACGTCAAGTACCTATGACCGAAGAACGCCATGTACCTCTCCGAAAAAACCGAACATGTACCACTACGTC
The DNA here is from genome assembly GCF_018294505.1 of Triticum aestivum. Classification (NCBI taxonomy): domain Eukaryota; kingdom Viridiplantae; phylum Streptophyta; class Magnoliopsida; order Poales; family Poaceae; genus Triticum; species Triticum aestivum. Next base: position 258,725,649 of record NC_057800.1, on the reverse strand, counting down.
CGGAGGTATCGGATCCGTCAAGTTCCACTACCGCCGTGAACAACTACCGTCGCCGAGATCGCGAGAACCCCTACTTCCTCCTCGAAATGTGAACGACTACCGTCGACCCCAAGTGACTCGGATTCGTCAAGTCCTTCTACGAAAACGTGTACCTCTACCATCACCAGTCCCTCTACCATCGTCATGTACCCCCTACTTCCACCACATCCTGAGAACGTATACTTCCTCTACTTGGCACCGAACGAGAACCGGCCCGTTTGCACGCTTCAAAGGTATAACCCCGAAACGACCGCCCGTGGACGAATGCATATGTTGTATGAAATGCTCGCGGTTGCATCGTGCCCGACGTGTTTCTTGCATGTTCCCCATTGCCATGCCCTCGTCTCGTGGGAACCCAGTTGCCGGGATCACCCCACCTTCTATCGCATGTCACGCTCCCGTCACTTTTCCTTTTGCACCGGTATCTCCGTGAGCTATCGGAACCGGAATGTTGCCGTGGCACCATTTCCGTTGTCATTGTCGTGGCACCCCTTTCGTTTCCGCCACGATGACAAATGCTTCTTAATGCTCTTGTCAACTTTTAATAATAATTGCATAAAACTTGTTCACGTCATCCGCATCATGTTAACAACAATTAAAATGTTTAAATTGTTATTGCACCAAATTGATAAATGCATATGGGGATTTACCGGAATTGTTGTTTGTTATTTCCGGCCTCATTTAAACTTGCCTAAATGTTTATTTTACTTATGCTCCACCTCTTGCCATGTTTAAACAACATTTAATATTGTTGAGTACATAACCAAGAGAGAACTAACTAATTGATGTGGTGTTCCGTCAATATGCAACTCGTTGCATGTTGAGCTCCACTTAATTTGTAGGATTGTTTGTGCATTTTGCCATGCCATGCTTCATTAAACCGGACATGCATCATACTTGATTGTGCATCATGCCATGATTATATGGTGGTTGTTTACTATCTTGTTTGCTCTTTTCCGGTGTTGCTTCTATGGGTTGGTTCCGATAACGTTGCGTTTGTGAGGACCCGTTCGACTACGTCCGTTTGTCTTCTTCATGGACTCGTTCTTCTTCCTTGTCGGATCTCAGGCAAGATGACCATACCCTTGAAATCACTTCTATCTTTGCTTGCTAGTTGCTCGCTCTTTTGGTATGCCTATGCTGCGATTCCTACCACTTGCTTATCATGCCTCCCATATTGTGAAGCCAAGCCTCTAACCCAGCTTGTCCTAGCAAACCGTTGTTTGGCTATGTTACCACTTTGCTCAGCCCCTCTTATAGCGTTGTTAGTTGCAGGTGAAGATTGAAGTTTGTTCCTTGTTGGAACATGGAGATGTTGTTCCTTGTTGGAACATGTTTACTTGTTGGGATATCACAATATCTCTTATTTAATTAATGCATCTATATACTTGGTAAAGGGTGGAAGGCTCGGCCTTATGCCTGGTGTTTTGTTCCACTCTTGTCGCCCTAGTTTCCGTCATATCGGTGTTATGTTCCCGGATTTTGCGTTCCTTACGCGGTTGGGTTGTAGTGGGAACCCCTTGACAGTTCGCCTTGAATAAAACTTCTCCAGCAATGCCCAACATTGGTTTTACCATTCGCCACCTAGCCTTTTCTTTCCCTTGGGTAGGCCTGCCCAAGGGTCATCTTTATTTTAAACCCCCCCCCCCCCCGGGCCAGTGCTCCTCTGAGTGTTGGTCCGACCGAGTAGACTGCGGGGCCACCTCGGGGCAACTTGAGGGTTGGTTTTACTCGTAGGATGTCTCATCTGAGTGTGCCCTAAGAATGAGATATGTGTAGCTCCTATCGGGATTTGTCGGCACATTCGGGCGGTGTTGCTGGACTTGTTTTAACCTGTCGAAGTGTCTCGAAGAACCGAGATACCGAGTCTGATCGGAACGTCTTGGGAGGAGGTCTATTCCTTCGTTGACCGTGAGAGATTGTCATGGGCTAAGTTGGGACTCCCCTGCAGGGATTTGAACTTTCGAAAGCCGTGCCCACGGTTATGGGCAGATGGGAATTTGTTAATGTCCTATTGTAGATAACTTGAACCTTAATTTAATTAAAATGAATCAACATTGTGAGTTACCGTGATGGTCTATTCTCGGCGGTGTCCGGGAAGTGAACACGGTGTTGGAGTAATGCTTGCGTAGGTTGTTCTCTAGTTTCTCGTTCGCGCTTTGCCCTCTCTTCTCGCTCTCTTTTGCGAACAGGATAGCCACCATATATGCTAGTCGCTTGCTGCAGCTCCACATATTTTACCCTGCCTTACCTTTAAGCTTAAATAGTCTTGATCGCGAGGGTGCGAGATTGCTGAGTCCCTGTGGCTCACAGATTACTTCCAAACCAGATGCAGGGCCTGATGACTCTGTTCCAAATGACGCGCTTGAGCTCAAGTGGGAGTTCGACGAGGACTCACGCTGATACTACGTGTCTTTCCCTGATGATCAGTAGTGGTGCCCAGTTGGGGTGATCGGGACCGTGTCGCATGTTGGGTTATCTTTTATTTTGGCGTCGTAGTCGGGCCATGAGTGTTTGAATGTTGTAATGCTATTTATGTTCTTGATTGATGTGGCGAGTGTAAGCCGTCTATGTATCTCCCCTTTATTATTTATATTACATGGGATGTTGTGAAGATTGGCTAACTTGCGACATTGCTTTCAATGCGGTTATGTCTCTAAGTCGTGCCTCGACACATGGGAGCTATAGCCGCATCGAGGGCGTTACAAGTTGGTATCAGAGCCTTCCCCTACCTTAGGAGCCCCATTGCTTGATTGTTTTTAGCAGCCGTTCTTGAGTCTAGAAAAATGTTTTGCGTCATTTAGGAATTATATATTGGAGAGTTTAGGAATTCTTTTACTCCCCAGTCTCCTCATCGCTCTGGTAAGGCATCCTGACATAGAGTTTTGACTCTTCTCTTCTCAAATTTCACTAAATTTTTTTAGGATCACGCGGGTATCTTGGAATCGTTCCGATGGTTTTGTGACGAGAACATTGTCTTGGTGCCTCCTGTCAGGGGTTTTGTGACAGTGTCCTGGGGAGTTGAGCTCCGAGGTGTTGTCGTCACAATTTTATCGTTGCAGTTCTGGAATACCTGAGTTTAGTTTCGCCGACATCGAAAATCTCTTTTATGCAGTTGTTGGTGAGATAACCTCGACGCCACCCAGTACTGGGGCGGGAGTTCGGGAGTATTGCCATAACTCGTATAATGGATGCTTTTCGAAGGTTGAGGTAGACGATTTCCGAAGGTTTCTTGGTTATATGTTAAAGGATGGATACAGCTGGATGTAGGATTTGCTAGCTTTGGGTGAGATATTATGCTTCCCCTATATCCCCAACACCTGATTGCATAACTGGGAAATTTTTGGGAGTTTATAAGTGGGAATTCAAGTAGCTTTTAGGATATCTTTCCGATAGATATATGATACGAAATTGGGGTTCGACGTCTAGTGGTCCGCCTATCCACGGTTGGTTTTACAGTAGTCTAGTTGTGTCTTAAAGAGTCCTTGGCTATGCCGACTCGGGGACGCTTCGTATGTCATGTGTACTGCCTTGTACATGATGGTGTTGTACGATCGAGCCCGTGTAGGCCCCACCACGAAAACTTCGGACGAAATCTCTATCATATGTTTGTTCCGGCTTATTCTGCAAGCCAATTCTTTGTTTTTGTTTTGAGTTGTGGTATTCGAGTTGCTTCGAAGTCAAGTGTTGATTCCATACCTTCTCTAAGCGGTGTTCTCATGTTCCTATGTGAATACTAATCCTTCTTGATGATCGAGTTTGTCATGTCAATCCTTTTTAACCGGTGTGCTTCTCTTCAAGTGGATCCGATCATTTCAACATCAGCAAGATCGATCATCAGTTCTTATCAACGGTGTTTTTTCCATTTGTCACAAGCTGCCTTTGTTTTCGTGCCCTCCCACCCTTTTCTTCAAGGAACCAGATTTCTTATTCAAGTATCATTTTATTGTTGTAAAGCCTCTCCATTCATTTTCCGTTAATGTTATTATCCGGTGATTCTCATGAAGATTCTAACGAGCTTCAAGTACATCACTCTTCACTCCTTTTCTTCTCCGGTGGATTCAATTCAAACTTTGTGGATCATATCCCTTTTCCCTTGTTTCTTATGTCTTTCTCGTGCCGGTGCACCTCATAATCATCCACTTCTCGTTATTTAATTGCTCCGGAGTGCTCAAGATATTTCGAAGATTCATGTTACCACTCTGCTTTCGTTCAAACTCTTTTAAGGATGTTATATCATTTAAGTCATTTAATTCAACCGGTGTAATCTCTCCTTCAAATTGTTCTACGGTGTTTCTTTTGAGTGGGCCCTAACCCACAGGTCTTTTCCCAGGATTTTACCCGACTCTTCTTATTTTCCCGGCGTTACTCTCAAATTCTTTACCAAGTTTGACGTAAGAATGAGTTATCATCAGCCAAATGCCTTCTTCTTGATCTTTCAAATTCTTTCATCGTTGGTTCAACCTTTCCATTTTTCATTCCGGAGTATCTCAACAATTTGGTGGTGTTTCTCATCGCCATTCACAGATATTGAAGACTGAACAAGAGTTTTACCTCTATATCTTATCCGTTCTCTCAGAGATTCGTGGTTCTAATTCGAGACCATCCTTTCATAATTTTTTTGATCGTGAGAATTCTTTTCACGCATCCGAAGCATTTCTTGAGTTGTTTTCCATTTCTTTCCTCCGAAGGCCATCTTTTCAAACATTATTCATTTCAGTTGGCAGCTCACACTCTCCAAATCTTACCGGTGCATCAATCAAATATCCTCTAATCAGTTCTTGATCTCTTCGTTTTGATGTATCTAAATCCCCTCAAGCTTCTTCGTTCATTTGCTAATTCTTTCTGGTGTTTCTTTATCTTTTCTTCGTTCATTTTCAATTCTTATGGTGGCTTGTTCAAGATTCCTCTTCTTACGTTATCATACTTCCGTTCTTTCAAATCCTACCGGTGGATCATCGAAGGCCTCTTCAAGTTTGCGCATTATCTATCTTAATCCTTTCTACGAGAATAAGTAGTATGCCAATTCCATTCGTTGTCATAAATTTGAATTGGTGAAGGATAAGCATAATGTAATTCTTATTCTTGTTTCATCGAATTGATTCAATTCCTTATTCCGGGGGATCATCAAATTCTTGTTTTCCATTTGTTCATCTTTCTTTTCCGGAGTTCCAAGTTTTCTCTTTATCTTGTCACAAAGCTTCATCAAATCATTGCAAGGCTTCAACCTTACTATTCTCATCTTTCTTTTCGTTTGATCATTCTTTTGTTTACCGAAGTTCTTCATGAAGTTTCTGCATGATGGTCCATAAAGGACTTAATCTGTTCTCGAAACATTCATCAAGATTATTTTGAGAGGAGTTCAAGCATTCTTCTTCTTGTAATCCGGAGTGCAATTCTTCCTTCCGTACCATTGGAGGTGATATTACGTCATTCTTGATAATTTGAGTTCATGTTCCATGATTCACATGTTGTTAAGAATGAGATATATTAAATCCATCAACCTCTTCATTGGAGTTATCTTGGGTTATATTTCACCTAAAGCTTTCCCTAAGGATTGTTGCTATTTACGGTGCTTATAAATGATCCAAGTTCTTCTTTATCCTCCCGGTGAAATATTTTCTCGTCTCCTTGGTCATACCAATCCAATTATTCTCCCGTGAGTGGCAGGTTGTCACCTCATAATTTGTGATGTATTCCATAAGCCCACATCAAGCTTTTCCTTTTCGTTGTTGGGTTTCCAACAACTACGTTCGACCCTTCTCCTAAATATGCTTTTCAAGCTCATTTGAGGTAGAAGATGTTGTTTTCTCCTACATTCTTTTGATTCCATTCCTACAATTGTTCCGAAGGTATTGTGATGTTTAGCTCTACTCTCTCCATCTCAAGTTGTGAAGATCATGTTCTTTTCTTTGCTTATCGATTTAACCGGAGTGTTGTGCCCTCTGCTCAAGTTATCTCATCTTATCAAGTGTCTATCTTTTTCAACCGGAGTGCTGCCCGAATTTGTTCTTCCTTGTTCCTCTTTTCTAATGGAGGTTTTCAACTTTGTTCTTCTTCGTTGCATTCTTTCTTCCAATTTGTTCAACCTCTCAAGGTCCTTTTGGTTTCACTCGTTTCTCAAAGAAGCAACTTAGTTTTACCTCTTCTCTTTCTCTTCCTTTTTTCCCTCTGGTGCCATTCTAGATCCCGGGACGAGATCCTCTCATAGTGGTGGAGTGTTGTGACGCCCCAAGACCGGAGCTTCAGATGCCTTCCATGTTTCCGAGTGTTGTCGGGTGATTCGTTTTGGTTCGTTGCATCATGTCATCATGTCATCATGTCATAAGTCTTTTGCATCTCAACTAAATAAACCATATGGATCTTCGATCCATTTAAACCGAGGGAATTCACATGGTGATTCACTTTACAACATATCCTCTCGATATTTAGAGAGCTATAGTAAATATTCCATTTTTTTGGATTTACCGCAAACACACTTGCAAACTGTCCCAATGCCTTTGTTATCTTAATTCTTGGTCTCCAACATGGCCATATATTTCTTTCATCATATTCCGGAGCTCCACCAAAAACCCCAACATTTTTGGACGTCCCAATCACCTACCTTCTATGCAAAACCATTTGAGTTAAATTCAAACGATTTCATTTCAAACTTTACCCACGTGATCATTTCCATTTTTCGTGGACCAGGCTCATTTTTGTGACTCTGAGAAAATTTACTTCATGTCCAAACTCCACTGCAATCCCTCTCGGCTGTTCTTCCAAGTTTCTTTTCTTTTATTTAGTTAAAAGGAAAAAAGATTTGGAGGGAGAAGAGAGAGCCCAGCAGCCTGGCCGTTTTCCTTTCCATTGGGCCGACCCCCAAGGCCTATCCAGCGCTGGCCCACTCCCTAACCTAACCCTAGCGAGCCTTAGCCCAATCCCTCGCGCTCATCTCCCTCTCCATCCGCTCCCTCGCGCCGCCAGAAGAGGGGCACCACGCTCGACCCCTTCTCTACCCGATCCCCATCTCCACCGATCTCTCCCGCTCGCCGGATCCATCGCCTCGCCCTCTCCCTCGTCCCGTGCACCGCCTTCCCCCTTCTCCATCGAGCCCCTCTGCCTCGCCCTTTCTCCTCAACGCGCCGGCGACCATGCCCCTGCCATCCCTGCTCCTTGCTGCCTCCCCGCCTCCGGCGAGTGCCTCCTCTGTGCTCGAGCTTCTCCGCCTCAGCCACCTCCTCCCGCTCGCCGTGGCCACTGTCGTGGAGCTTCGAGCCTCTGGCAGCAGTAGATGCAGGTCCGGCAGCCCTGCGTCCGTGGTTTCGCCTCCTCTGTTCGTCGCCTGCATTCCAGACGCCGCGCCTCCTCCTGGCGCTAGCCCCATCGCCTTCCTGCAGCCGCAGGCGCCGTCCCGAAGCTCTCCGCATCGAGCAGGTTCAGGAGTGTAGCGAGGACGCTCGCATCAACCGCGCCTAGGGCTGCCACCTCGCCCTCGTTGTTCGCATGTGGGCCACGCGACCTGTTGTCCGCCTCGCCAAGACCCGAGGCCTTGTTGGTGTTGCTTCGTTTTGGATGTGCCATCTTTTCTGACAACTGTATGACTACACCCGGTGATGCGACAAGCCCCGACAACGTGTACATCTACTCCATCAAGACCGGACCGACAAGTACCCCAACGTCATGTGTACAACGACCGTCGCCGAAGACCTGGGTAGCAAAACGTCAAGTACCTATGACCGAAGAACGCCATGTACCTCTCCGAAAAAACCGAACATGTACCACTACGTCCGGAGGCATCGGATCCGTCAAGTTCCACTACCGCCCTGAACAACTACCGTCGCCGAGATCGTGAGAACCCCTACTTCCTCCTCGAAATGTGAACGACTACCGTCGACCCCAAGTGACTCGGATTCGTCAAGTCCTTCTACGAAAACGTGTGCCTCTACCGTCGTCGTGTACCACCTACTTCCACCACGTCCCGAGAACGTATACTTCCTCTACTTGGCACCAAACAAGAACTAGCCCGTTTGCACGCTTCGAAGGTATAACCCCGAAACGACCGCTCGTGGACGAATGCATATGTTGTATGAAATGCTTGCGGTTGCACCGTGCCCGACGTGTTTCTTGCATGTTCCCCGTTGCCATGCCGTCGTCTCGTGGGAACCCGGTTGCCGGGATCACCCCACCTTCTATCGCATGTCACGCTCCCGTCACTTTTCCTTTTGCACCGGTATCTCCGTGAGTTATCGGAACCGGAATGTTGCTGTGGCACCATTTCCATTGTCATTGTCGTGGCACCCCTTTCATTTCCGCCATGATGACAAATGCTTCTTAATGCTCTTGTCAACTTTTAATAATAATTGCATAAAACTTGTTCACGTCATCCGCATCATGTTAACAACAATTAAGATGTTTAAATTGTGATTGCACCAAATTGATAAATGCATATGGGGATTTACCGGAATTGTTGTTTGTTATTTCCGGCCTCATTTAAACTTGCCTAAATGTTTAGTTTACTTATGCTCCACCTCTTGCCATGTTTAAACAACATTTAATATTGTTGAGTACATAACCGAGAGAGAACTAAATAATTGATGTGGTGTTCCGTCAATATGCAACTCGTTGCATGTTGAGCTCCACTTAATTTGTAGGATTGTTTGTGCATTTTGCCATGCCATGCTTCATTAAACCGGACATGCATCATACTTGATTGTGCATCATGCCATGATTATGTGGTGGTTGTTTACTATCTTGTTTGCTCTTTTCCGGTGTTGCTTCTACGGGTTGGTTCCGATAACGTCGCGTTTGTGAGGACCCATTCGACTACGTCCGTTTGTCTTCTTCATGGACTCGTTCTTCTTCCTTGCCGGATTTCAGGCAAGATGACCATACCCTCGAAATCACTTCTATCTTTGCTTGCTAGTTGCTCGCTCTTTTGCTATGCCTATGTTGCGATTCCTACCACTTGCTTATCATGCCTCCCATATTGTGAAGCCAAGCCTCTAACCCACCTTGTCCTAGCAAACCGTTGTTTGGCTATGTTACCACTTTGCTCAGCCCCTCTTATAGCGTTGTTAGTTGCAGGTGAAGATTGAAGTTTGTTCCTTGTTGGAACATGGAGATGTTGTTCCTTGTTGGAACATGTTTACTTGTTGGGATATCACAATATCTCTTATTTAATTAATGCATCTATATACTTGGTAAAGGGTGGAAGGCTCGGCCTTATGCCTGGTGTTTTTTTCCACTCTTGCCGCCCTAGTTTCCGTCATATCGGTGTTATGTTCCCGGATTTTGCGTTCCTTACGCGGTTGGGTTATAATGGGAACCCCTTGACAGTTCGCCATGAATAAAACTTCTCCAGCAATGCCTAACATTGGTTTTACCATTCGCCACCTAGCCTTTTCTTTCCCTTGGGTAGGCCTGCCCAAGGGTCATCTTTATTTTAAACCCCCCCGAGCCAGTGCTCCTCTGAGTGTTGGTCCGACCGAGTAGACTTCGGGGCCACCTCGGGGCAACTTGAGGGTTGGTTTTACTCGTAGGATGTCTCATCTGAGTGTGCCCTGAGAACGAGATATGTGTAGCTCCTATCGGGATTTGTCGGCACATTCGGGCGGTGTTGCTGGACTTGTTTTAACCTATCGAAGTGTCTTGAAGAACCGAGATACCGAGTCTGACCGGAACGTCTCGGGAGGAGGTCTATTCCTTCGTTGACCGTGAGAGCTTGTCATGGGCTAAGTTGGGACTCCCCTGCAGGGATTTGAACTTTCGAAAGTCGTGCCCGCGGTTATGGGCAGATGGGAATTTGTTAATGTCCGGTTGTAGATAACTTGAACCTTAATTTAATTAAAATGAATCAATAGTGTGAGTTACTGTGATGGTCTATTCTCGGCGGAGTCCGGGAAGTGAACACAGTGTTGGAGTAATGCTTGCGCAAGTTGTTCTCTAGTTTCTCGTTCGCGCTTTGCCCTCTCTTCTCGCTCTCTTTTGCGAACAGGATAGCCACCATATATGCTAGTCGCTTGCTGCAGATCCACATATTTTACCCTGCCTTACCTATAAGCTTAAATAGTCTTGATCGCGAGGGTGCGAGATTGCTGAGTCCCTGTGGCTCACAGATTACTTCCAAACCAGATGCAGGGCCTGATGACTCCGTTCCAAATGACGCGCTTGAGATCAAGTGGGAGTTTGACGAGGACTCACGCTGATACTACGTGTCTTTCCCTGATGATCAGTAGTGGTGCCTAGTTGGGGTGATCGGGACCGTGTCGCATGTTGGGTTATCTTTTATTTTGGCGTCGTAGTTGGGCCATGAGTGTTTGAATGTTGTAATGCTATTTTTGTTCTTGATTGACGTGGCGAGTGTAATCCATCTATGTATCTCCCCTTTATTATTTATATTACATGGGATGTTGTGAAGATTGGCTAACTTGCGACATTGCTTTCAATGCAGTTATGTCTCTAAGTCGTGCCTCGACACGTGGGAGCTATAGCCGCATCGAGGGCGTTACATCTGGTTTGTGAGAAGCATATACCCAAACCTGCCCCAAATGGGACAAAAACTTTACCATGGCATGTTGATGCCGCTCCATGATAGCATGGCAAGTTTCATGAATTTCAGACGAGTTTTGGATTTACTGGAATTTAAAAACCAGGTATCTCAATGTTTGTGGCTGAGTGACGATGGCACGGTGCTTGACATTCATTCCCATTTTTGCATGGGACCTAAGCATGCACCCAAGGACAAAGATTTGATTTTTCAACCTATTTATATGCACCGGAGCATGTGCATGTAGTTCAAATTTGAATTATGCACGTAAATGCATTGAAAACTCACTTAATGCATAAAATTGTCCAAACGAACCCCAAAAAATTACCAAAAATAACACAACACTCCTGTTGTTCTATGTTGACACAAGAAAAAAATTTGAAAGCAATTAGAGTAAATGGATAACGTTTTGTCCCCAAAGTTGGGGCGTTCCCTACCAAAACCATCGTGCTTGTTGTGAGAAGCTCTAGTTTGTGAGAAGCATATACCCAAACCTGCCCCAAATGGGACAAAAACTTTACCATGCAATGCTGATGCTACTCCATGATAGCATGCCAAGTTTCATGAATTTCAGACGAGTTTTGGATTTACAAGAATTTAAAAACCAGGTATCTCAATGTTTGTGGCCGGGTGATGGTGGCAGGGTGTTTGACATTCATTACCATTTCTTGCATGTGACCTAAGCATGCACCCAAGGACAAAGATTTGATTTTTCAACCAATTTATATGCACTGGAACATGTGTATGTAGTTCAAATTTTAATTATGCACTTAAATGCATTGAAAACTCACTTAATGCATAAAAATGTCCAAACGGACCCTGAATAATTGCAATCCTTTTATGATCATTGTAGATAAAAGGTCTAGCAATTCAAACACCGTCCATGGCCGCTGTGACCCCATTATGTAATTCAAATCAAAACGAAAAATCAAGTAGATCCCACACAGTTTATTATAACCAACCGTGTGAGATGCTGCACAAAATATCTTCGGACCATGTCTGAATAAGGGACCATGTCTGATGACACTTTGCGCGCTAGTCTTTTGGCTGGAGCGTTTCCAAATTTTCGGCTTTTGCGGAAATATCTACCTCCCCGCCCCTTCCCCTTACCAAAAGCCACATTCCCCCCCTTTCTGCCTTCCTTTCCAAGTTGAAACCTTCACTCCTTCACCAAAATCACCGACCCCTCCACAAAATAAGCGCCGGCCTAAGCTATGGTGCATGCAGTATAGCCAAGACTTCAAGGAGCATTTGGCAGCGGAGAAGCAAATCGTGGCCGCACGCGCGGATGAGGTCGCGATGGCTGCCATTCGTGCCGACCCCCAGATCTTTGAGGAGCACCTCGCCTTCGACGCCGCCGTTGACGCCTCACGCGCCGACGCTGCGATGCGGTTGGCTGCTTTAAACATAATTCGTTGCGTTTTCTCGAGGCCACCGTCGGTGCCTTCGACAAAGACTACGAGGTGTTTTCTCAGCGTGCACGTGCTTACCTCATCTTGAGAGCCAGCAGGTTGGTACCCAGAGCGGCTCAGGCAACTCACCGCTACAACAAGGGCACCCCCGATGTGGAGGCCTCGCCCTCTTCCATGTCCAAGGAGCCAATCGTCATCGATATATCCGACAATGAGGAGTAGCTTGTCTTATTAGCTCACTATAAGGACCCATGTTCACTTTGCTAGCTACTGCCTTTCTTTTACAAATTCTAGTGAATTGTGCTATCTAATTTTACCATGCAATCTTCTGCTATAGTGTATATGTTCTATATGCCGTGCAATGTGGTGTTCAATTAACTTCTTGGTTCAATTCTGCAAATGTGATGTTCAATTCTTCAGGGTGCAATATTTCCAAGTTGTTAAGCATGATTGGTTTGGTTAACTGTCTGATCTTCTATTAGGAGTATGTTATATTGTTCAATTAGTGTTTACTTAACTGCTTTCTTCATTTGTTGTGGCTTGGTTCACTTGTTGTGGTGCTTAGTTAAATGCTTGGTTCAGTTCTACAATGCGATGTTCAACTGTTGTGGCTGCATTATGTTATTGTATACCATGTGAGGAATAAATTGAATTTGGTTGTACTAAATACATGAGAAACAAATACAATTGCTATATTTCCAAGTTGTTAAGCATGCTTGATTTGGTTAACTGTCTGATCTTCTATTAGGAGTATGTTATATTGTGCAATGTGGTGCTCAGTTAATGTTTGGTTCATTTGTTGTGGTGTTTAGTTAACTGCTTGGTTCAATTTTTGTGGCTGCATTCTGTTATTGTATACCATGTGAGGAATAAATCAAATTTGGCTGCACTTAATACATGAGAAACATACACAAGTGCTATATTTCCTGGTTCTTAATCATGCCTGGTTTGGATAAATGGGTTTTCCATGTGGCTTGAATTAATCTGATGAATCTGCAATGTGCTTATTTATCATCAACATATTTTACTGATAGCATGAGAACCCTTACCTAACCTGATGACTAACTACCTTATATGTGTTGCAGGGAAACAATGGGAAGCACTGAGGTTTACAAGATGGTACTAACTATTATACCTTGCCTTTTTGTATTCCTTTGCCCCATTTCCAATATAGAGAAGATATTTATGCACATCCTTGTTTTCAGGCTTCACTGATGATTACCTCTCGAACCACCTTTGTGGTCAGGAGGCAAGGAAAGTTTTCATACAACACCCACGGTTCAATATTGAAGTGTTCCTGAAGAGGTCGAAGGATGGACGGTCAATCATCCACATGCACTGGCCTAAAGTTGCAAAGACCTTCAACATGAATGAAGGCTCAATATTCGCCTTCCGCTTCAGCAGTTTTCCAGATGAGATGCATCTCTCTATGTACTGTCTAAGATGCTAATTTCGAAAGGTTCTAGATGTTGCATGTGAAACTTGCTGCTGGTGCAGTTGTGTAATGGGGTAGCAGAGTGCTGAAGCTATATCATGTTGTACTCTAATGTATTTCAAATATGAAATCCTGCTTCCTTAATATGGAAATGGAATATATTATGTGCATAATATGAATGTCAATTTGATTAGTAAATGTATTATTAATATAGGGACATTAGCCTGTTAATTGGCCAATTAGCTTGCTAATTGCGTTTTCCTATTGCAAACGGTTAATGAGAAACCACTGTGGGCGATGACCACATGCAACACACATAGTTTCTAGGAATAAACCATGTTGGATCAATGAACAATCACACATGACATTCTCTTCAAAACTGTTTGCGTTATGCCCACTTGCTCAAACGTTTTCCTTGGAGCGACCGTGTGGGATGTACATATGAACGGAAACATTTAACGGGGACTGACTGTGTGGGATGTACTTGCGACCGGAAACAATTTCACCGTATAATTGTATTTTTTAGCTATACTGTACGTATTTGCACTCTAGCCGGTCGCACATGACCTCATTTTGCCGAACGTGTGTGCCAGGAGGGCATATCCCCGATGGTTTCTGGATCATGTGGGAAGGACCCCCCTATCGCCCACACTCACTTGGCGACAGTTCCAGATGCCGTCGCGGAAAGGGGTTAAAAACCGTTTGTTTAGGACCGACGTGCACTAGTGAGGGCGCGCCCTCCACCCTTGTGGATGGCAGGTGGCCCCCCTGTGGTGCTTTCTTCGCCCAATATTTTTTATATATTTCAAAATAATTCTGCGTGAAGTTTCAGGACTTTTGGAGTTGTGCAGAATAGGTCTCTAATATTTTCTCCTGTTCTAGTCCAGAATTCCAACTACCGGCATTCTCCCTCTTCATGTAACCTTATAAAATAGGAGAGAAAAGGCATAATTATTGTGAATTTGTGATATAATGTGTAATAGCAACCCATAATGCAATAAATATCAATATAAAAGCTTGATGCCAAATGGACGTATCACATACCCATTTTTAGTTGAAGAATGTATGAAATGTAATGAAATCCGACATGTTTATATGAAATCCGGTCGTGTATGAACGAATTTAATTCGATTAGTTCGAATTCTTGTATCACTGGCATTGGATGAACATGCAAGACAATACGTACTAGCATTATTCCCAGGGTGATCACCTCGTTTGCTGCATATAAGTTTTGTCTGAAGTCAAAATATCTCTACTTTGACCAATCTTATAGAAATAAGTATCAACATGCACAATGTAAAATCAACATTTTTAGATTCATTATGAAATGTACTTTCATAGTATATAGTTAATTTGGTTGTAGATGTTGACATTTTCTAATATATATTTGGTCAATCTTTGCAAACTTTGACTTCAAAGAAATCTAATATGCAAAGTAAAAAGGAATAGAGGGAGCACAAAAAGTTTGAGCATCTTTTTAGCGTGCCTGTACATTGCAATCAAACTCACAGGCCTGGCAATTCATAGAGAACATTCAAAACAATCGATGATTATGCATCTCAGCAATTCGCATGCTAGAGCCGATATTTACTTCACAACTGAAGAATAAAGAAAAATCGGTCGATGCTGCTGACAGCAAAGGGTGTCCCATTCAAAAATATCAAACGCATGTCTTCTTGCTAACATCAAGGAGAAAAATTTGACAAGATTGTCCCATTCCAAAAATATCAAATGTGTGTCTTTTTGCGTACATCAATGAGCAAACTTCGACAAGGTTTTCCCATTCCAAAACATCAAGTGCCTATGATTGCGGAATGGGACCAACTGTTCCTTTTGTGCAGTTACACCAAAATCAACCAAATTCGTACGTAACTTGTATGGTTTCGCCTTTATATGTTGCAACGCCTTGAACATATCGGCACCTCCTTTCGTGTAGCTAATTTTGTGGCTGGGGGTGGAAATGAATGATTGGAGAATATTCGATGTATTATGCATGATGAAGTATAATGGGCATGAACCATCAAAACATTTTGTGTAGTTCCCATTGAAATTAAGCTGAGCACCCCTGTTTGCATAAATACAAAAAAGTAATTAGTAAAGCAAACTGTATTATGAATTTACAGTTTGCACAGGCACCTACATGGTCCATGTAGAGCACACAGTTAAAAAAATGGAACTCACTAGAAAGAATTCTAGAACAACATTTTACTTGCCCATCACAACAAAAAAGATGGAAATCTGTGAATCATTCTGAGCTAAAGTTAGTTTCGTCTTGGTAGAGTAATGTAACCATCCTTCAACTGCTCTTTCTGATGAGAAGATAGACTGGGCTTCTTCATCCTGGCATAATCGGAACTAGGCACTTGACGTACTCCATATTATTCTTTAGAGGAGGAGGATCATGTTGTGCAAAGACAAGAGAGCAACTAAATGCCAGCATCCTTGTTTGCTCAAAAAAAGGAAAGGAAATACTTAAAACAGCCATTACATTAACAAAGGGAGCAACTGATGAAATGTATAGTCACAAAGAGATGCATCCTCATTGTCCTCATAGGAAATGATATTATACCAAACACATCAGCTCGACTTGAACTGTATTATTACTTAATTTTATCAGTGGCAATAATGGTGGCAAACTGGTTTCCTCATAGGAAATAATATTATACCAAATAATACCACTTTCTCATGAAAGTAGCTAAACAGTAGCACAACACCAATAGAGATGACAAAGCTCAATCATATGGATGAAATCTGTGGGCCGGTACCAACCTACGTCAATAGGCTTTTGTGTAGAGCATGCATATAAAGAACTTCTTCGGAACAATCCGTTATTATCTATTGTGGTTGCCATGCTTACTATAAACTCCTCAATTAGTTTAGTGTTTCCAACACCTTGTTGCGTAGTTCCACTAAAATATATGTGATCTTCAAACAAGATCCCTGTTTGCACAAGTAGAGATAATTACGTATTACATTAAGAGTGGCATCAAATCATAGTGGCAAAACAATTGCTCGCTCCAGCCATAGCAATAACTTAAAATGCAAAACTATATCATTACTGTTGTCTTCATAGTTCTCGTGCTTCATTATAGCACTTGGAGTTGATTTTTGTTCTTCTTCTGCTTGTTCTTCCCCTTCATCACTTGGTTCAATAACAGAGAAGCTTCGCCTTCAGTGTAAGATTTGGCATCTAAATTAGGGAGCACAAGTATAGCAATAAACAACAACATTACCTTTCTGATGATAGTACCATAACACAGGCCAACAGTTGTGAAATATCATTATCTTACCTCAACGGGATATTACGATGCGCATACAAATAGGAAGTCTAGCCTCCTTTTGTGCAGTTCACTTAAATCAACCAACATTACCATACAAGTAGCACAACATATGAAAGCACATTGCACAATCATGTGGAAGAAGGCCATTACTGACCTCTCATGACGTGGAATTCAAACAACTCACAAGAAGAAGATCTGAAACAATTTTGCCAGTACAGATAGGAAGTCAGATTTCCTCTTGTGCAGTTCCACTAAGATCAAGCAATCAAGCAACGTTGTCAGTGTGACATTTTGGTTGAACTGCACAAAACACTCTTGAAGAAAAAGTGTTTTGTGTAGTGCAACAAAAGGTCGCAATAGCAACTAGGTGAAGTAGATAACCTTGTTTACATAGAGGTGCAAAGGAAACAATTACTGGTCAATAACAGTGGATGACATAGAAGCCCACAAAAAGAAGCATCTTACTTATCTAAATGGGAAAAAAGAAAGACAGTATCATTTCTCAAACAATGGCATTGATTCATATTAACAGAGAGACTATATTAACAATAAAATTTGTTAAGCATGTAATTTGCTTTTAACTGTGGCATTTCTTCATATTTCCAGCGACATTATTAGATTAACAATAGCTAAAGAGTTGTATGGGATAGTGGATGCACCAGCACCATGTGCATCTTCCGATGTATAAAGGGGTGATGCATAGTCTGTTGCAAAAAAGAACAAACAACCAAGGAGCATATTTGTGTTGGTCCCAGTTTTGTTATGTCTAGACACCTTTCCCTATGTAAGGGCAGAAAATCTAGTCCTGCTCAAACTCTACAGCCTTGTCCTGCACCAACAGAAAGATCTGTTCGTTATAGATGTGCATATTGCATTTGTCATTGTTTTCCCTTTTCTACCAACGTAGGTGCCGGATAGACAGTCTGTACTACTTCCCCCTTCTTTCCCTCTTTGAACCACGTCCTAGATTCATGTTATACAACTTTCCCCACTACTTTCCTGTTGGATCTAACACCTAGATTCGAGTGCAAAAGCGGAAAGAATCCACATGCAGCTAGAGCAATGCATGTGGATTAAGTAAATTATACCTTAAGGTTCTCGAGGAGTGGCTCAGTGGGCGGCCGGAGGCCGATCTTCCCACACTATCTACGGCAGCCAGGAAGAAGGGGTTGGAGGCCCTCCCGCGCCACCGTTGGGTGAAAGAGAACAACTGCACCAGTAGTGGATTCCCTCCCTTGCCGACGGTGAGAGCGTTAAGCCTCCTTGCATTCTCCGATGGACGGGATCCTGCCGACTCTTTGACCAGCAGTGAGGGGAGAGAAAGAGAGGAGATGCCAACACAGCCTTGTTTAGATCTGGATAGGGTGAGAGAGTGTGTACAAGTGCTGAGGCTCCAACGTGTATATATATATAGTGGAGACAGAGTGTGAATAAATCAAACCCTAGAAAACAAGCGCTGAGGCTGCAACATATATAGTTGGAGTGGTTTCCTTTTTCTCTCCATAAAAATAGTTTTAAATTGTGCACGAAACGTACCTCTTTATTTAATGTACTACTAGTGAAGAAAAATAGTACTACTAAGGCAAAGCTAATACTACTACATGAAGAAAATTTAACGCTCCAAGGAGTCAACTCGAAATTAATGCTCCACGCCTCCCGGTCGCACTTATACTATCATTCACGTGTGGTACACGACCCTTCGAATCAACAACTGAACCACACACTGTCAAAATATCGGAAAGGTGGGCTACACTATCCTCCAATTTTAAATATTTTGGGCATAGTGGGTGCTACAAAACTAGGGCATATTGAGAGTAATTGCAACACATCGACCTACTCCTATAGATAGATGGAGATGGTGTGTAGTGTATGATTTTGCCACGAGAGTCGGTGCATCCTCTCGTTTTTGGGCGTCCGGTTGGCACAGCTCCCTTGCCCACTCCTGACCAGTCTGGCCCACCCAAAGCCCCTCCATCGCCCGCATGCGCTTCCCACCCGAAATGGTCAGCGTCGCTCCAGAGAATCGGTGCCGCATTCATGCCCAGGCAGAGCGGACGCGACCTCTCACTGGCGCTCGTGTTGAAGGGAGACGCGGATGCAAGAGTGATGGTTGCTTTGTCCGCCCAACTTACTGTTGGGTCTATGTGATTTGATGGCTCATTGTTCATTATTACTGAGGTGGTACGACCGTGCTGAGTCTCAGTTGCACTATACACTTTACATTGGTGCATGACACGTGCATCGGATGCTGGATGTCCCATGTTTCGGTGAAAGGAGGTAGATCATCTCCACTCTTTACAATTTTCTCCATTCTAATAGCGGAGGAGCGCGAAAGCAGTGGAAACACGCAAGCATAGTGATTACATGGCCCACCTCACACTATCACCATATTTTATGGACACCGTGCAACACCTAACTCTTTAGTACATAGTAGTACGTACTGTAATTTCTCAGAGAGATAAATTTGTACAATGTTATGAAGTTTGCAGCCTCTGTTTCATGTATCTTGTGTCCAAGGTTGCCCCGTTCCAGCATTCCATCAAATACAAAGGAGACTAACATGCATGATATTGCATCTCAATGATTGACAGATCATAGCCAATATGTACTCCCTGCATTCCAAACAAAGTGTCTCAACTTTATGCAAACTTTAGTACAAAATTGTACTACTACTAAAGTTGACTTTATTTTGGAATAGAAACAACTAAATAAAAAAATGATCCATGCAGTCCCTAGGCCTTGAACCGTAATCCCTAACCAGGCTTTAACTTGCTGGCTTCGTTGAACCTTCCGAAGAAATGAGGTTTGCAACCCTTTGACCGTCGGATCATTTTGTGCAGTTTCACTAAAATTTAGCTGAGCATCCCTATGGCAAAGGAGTTGAAGAAGCCTGATCAAAATAAGACTAGAGGGACTAGTTGATGAGACATAAACTCATCACAAATATAGTAGAAGCCAGTAGAGGTACGTGCGGGGCAAAGAAGTAGAGAAATATCCACATGGAGCGATGTGGGCAGCTGGGGCAGTGGTGCAAGCCGGCTGTAAGGCCCCTCCCAATGCTCCACCTTGTACAGGTGCTAAGGCTGCCATGTAGGGAAAAAAGATGATATGGCAAGGTAATTAAGAGGTCAGAGATGGGTGTGGTGACCCTAGGAAGAAACAACGCCAAGGAGAGGAATATACTTAAATGAAATATACCCACCAATGGATGGAAAACTTTAGTTGCTAAATCATTAAATGAATGATGCATATAGATGATATGGTCACTAATGGTGCACCAGACATGTGGTGCGCCATTAGTATATACTAATGGCGCACCATGTGTTGGTGCGCCATTAGTGTCCAAATACTAATGGCGCACCACGTCCACGGTGTGCCACTAGTAAAAAAAATTCAAATTGTTTTTTATTATTTTTTCAAAACTAGTAATGGTGCACCAGTGGACAGTGCGCCATTACTAGTTACGCGACTTTTAAGATCTGGAGGCAAAAAAATCAAAAAATTTCAAACTTACTAGTGGCGCACCGTATGCTAGGTGCGCCACTAGTAACAGAAAAAAAAATTAGTTTTGATTTTTTTTCGGGATTTTTTTTCAAAATATGATATGTAATATGAATGGAAGTTTGAATTATTTTTTCAAAATTTCATCACACTCATGAACATGAACAAAGTCCTAAACATCAACAAGGTTTAATAGGATTGATATGCTAGATATATCAACAAGTGTGTGTGAAGTGAGCTGGTGCTGGGGTTGGATAGAACTTTGAAGTTAAGCATGCTTGGGCTGGAGTAGTGTGAGGATGGGTGACCTTTCGGGAAGTTTGACCACGGAGTGCGATTTGACCTAAGATTAAGCATATTGACCTGAGATTAAGCCATAGTGACCTGTGATTAAGAAAAAGATTAAAAAAATAAAAAAAATTGAATTTTTTTTTGAAAAAATATTATTACTAATGGCGCACTTCTATGTGGTGCGCCATTACTAAATCAGATAGTAATGGCGCACCTCTAGGCATACTAATGGCGCACTACAGGTGCGCCATTAGTATCTGGTATACGGCAAAACTGGTGCGCCACTAGCATGCCTTTTCCCAGTAGTATGCTTAGCTACAATTAGTTACTAAGCATACTAAATCAGATAGTAATGGTGCACTTGTAGGCATACTAATGGCGCACTACAGGTGCGCCATTAGTATCTGGTATACTAATGGCCCACCAGTGGTGCGCCTTTAGAATTTAATTCTAATGACGTGATGCTAGTGGCGCACCAGTAGTGCGCCATTAGTAGGCAAAACTGGTGCGCCACTAGCATGCCTTTTCCCAGTAGTATGCTTAGCTACAATTAGTTACTAGGCACCTTTGCATTGGGGGCTTTAGTTGCTTAACTCTTAGCACCTCATCTTAGCACTAGTGCTTTGGAGGAGATCTAAAGGAAGTTGTACCGGAGGGATGTCGGGATGTAGCTAGCTAGCTTAGAGGAGGGCGGCGGGAGGCGGCAACTACCCACATCGCGGTAGTGAGCAAGGGATGATGGCAACTGCACCGACTTCGTGAGCGAAAAAGATTTAAAAAATAAAAAAAATGATTTTTTTTGGAAAAATATTATTACTAATGGCGCACTTCTATGTGGTGCACCATTACTAAATCAGATAGTAATGGCGCACCTCTAGGCATACTAATGGCGCACTACAGGTGCGCCATTAGTATCTGGTATACTAATGGCCCACCAGTGGTGCGCCTTTAGAATTTAATTCTAATGACGTGATGCTAGTGGCGCACCAGTAGTGCGCCATTAGTAGGCAAAATTGGTGCGCCACTAGCATGCCTTTTCCCAGTAGTATGCTTAGCTACAATTAGTTACTAAGCACCTTTGCATTGGGGGCTTTAGTTGCTTAACTCTTAGCACCTCATCTTAGCACTAGTGCATTGGAGGAGATCTAAAGGAAGTTGTACCGGAGGGATGTCGGGATGTAGCTAGCTAGCTTAGAGGAGGGCGGCGGGAGGCGGAAACTGCCCACATCGTGACAGTGAGCAATGGATGATGGCAACCGCACCGACTTCGTGACAGAGAACGGCGGGGACCCCTGACCGAGACACGCCGACAATGGGTTTTCGCCGTCGGCGACGGCAACTGCATCTACACAAAGCATCCACCCCTTCCCCCGGTAGACGTGATCCACACGAATGTTAGAGATGTGGCCACAATTGTTTTGTGTGAGAGAGTGTGAAGAGAGCAAACAAAGCAAGCAAATGTGTAGGCTCGTCCTGGCTATGTATATAGTGGAGTGGTTTCTTTTTCTCTCCATATGAACCTATTTATATTGCATGCGTGCCACTGAAGAAAAAAACTTTATTTATAAATGACGCGGCACCGTTGATGTGTGGTTCCGGACCCTCCATTAAGTGAGTAACTACTACTCCCTCTGTTTTTATTTACTCTGCATATTAGAGTTGACAAAAGTCAAACTTTGTAAAGTTTGACCAAGTTTATAGAAAACAATATAAACATTTACCATAACAAATCTATATGATGTGAAAGTACATTCATTAATAAATCTAATGGTATTGATTTGTTATTGTATAAGCTCACATTTTTTTATAAACTTGGTTGAAGTTTACAAAGCTTGACTTTGACCAAAGCTAATACACGGACTAAATAAAAACGGAGGGAGTACTAGATGCATCAAATTATCACGTGGGCTGCATCATCGTATAGAAATGAGCTCCACCGTGTCGCGTGTGTGGTTGGGGAAGACGCAAAAGACGCAAAGAGTGCTACTAGTACTACGTCCATGGGCGTGCACCTCTTCTCTTCGAGCATGGTTATTAAAAGTACAGCCCACTACTCTACCACACGGTTATTATATGGGCAAATAGTATAGGTAGTAACAATGACTAATAAGTAGTCAAATCACGAGGCCCACCTTTCTCTATGTTTGACCGAGGAAGCAGCCATTATTTCACTCCTTGTTGAATATCCGTCCACTGCTACCTCCGCAAATAAATAAAAATCCGCTTCTACCTGCACAACATGGTTAATAAATAGCCATGTCAATCACGATGTAGAAATATCATTCACTGATACAATAGGGCTGGCAATAAGGCTGGTGATTTTTTTACTTTGTCTCTTTCTCTTTTTGTCTCATTTACTCATTTACATAGGAGCACGTGTAGAGGATGGATATTCCATTCGATGGGACTTCTTCAGGGGTTTAAGACTAAGCAGCTCCAAATTATTACCGTTGCCCACCACACAGAAATGTGCCATCTATGATAGTACTCCCATTGCAACAATGAGGTCCACTAGGTCTAGCACGTCCTGTAAGAAGAGACTGTCATGCAAAACTTACATTCTTGTTACCTTCTTCCTCATAAAATATGTACCACTGGTACATACCACTAGTACTACTACTAATCACTCTCCTTATACCTTGCACTTGGCATCTAAAAAATATTAACCTTGCACTTGGCTCTTTGCCTCTTCGGGAAGTTGAGCAAATGAATGGTACTACAGTATATGGTTATGGCTATCTGACACCGAATGAATTGATGCACGTCCACCACGTGAGCAAGGCTCGAGGGTCGAGGGGCGAGGGGCGAGGGAGAGTGCGTACTACTATGTCCGTTTCAATATGGACTACATACATATCAAAAAGAGTGAATCTACACTCTAAAATATGTCTATATACATCAATGTTTGGAGTATGTACTAGTAGTTCATATTGAAATCTACTAAAAGACATATATTTTGAACAATATGATAGTATCTCTAACCAAGGTAGGGTCAAGGAGTGTATATGCATCTAACAGAGGGAGTAGAAAAATTTTCTCCAAGTATTGCGAGCCATCGCGCGCGTGGGTGAGGGAGTGGGCGTAGGCATAGTAAGCAAGCTTATCCTTGTCCTGCGACTCTATGAGCCACCATGCCCGTGGGCGGGGGAGAGGTCATACTAAGAAAGCTTCTCGTCGTTCTGCCAGTTGAGGGGACACATTGAAAGTAATACAGAGCATCTCTAGTTTATAGAGCCTTGCCTCTAAGGTAGGCCCCACATGGTTTACCTCTCTTCTAAATAACATGTCAAGTCGCAATTTGGTTGTTCACCATGGGACACGCTCCTCCATCAAGTGGACAACTAGTACACATGTCAAATTACCATGTGGGCTGCCTTTTCGTACAAAAATGGGCTCCACCGAGTACGCGCGTGGGTGTGGCTGGGAAAGAGACCGGAGTACGTGCATCGTGCATGCACCTCTTCTCTTCGTGCACGTCCCCCACCTACGTGGGTGTGTGTGAGAGAGATACAAACCTAGAGAGATGTCGTGTGCGTTCATGATTGTTTTTTTTTATGGGGTGATTTCGTGAATGTATTTGTGGGAATATGTGTCGATGATATCTCAAACAAAAATTTGACACATGCAGTGTGTGTGAAATAGTGGCCTATCTATATCATATATAGAGGGGGCGATCCATGAGAAGAGAGGGAGGGGTCATAGATATCGATAGAGTTGAAGTGAGGATCAAGTGTGTGGGTGCGAGATCGATGAAGAGAGCCATCGAAATTGTGTGTGTGCACGTCAAAGATATAAGGCGACTGACCTACCGGAACATCAGAGGGCACATGGTAAGTTTGTGTGTGGAAGGGAAACATGACTAACATGACTAGAGCGCTCGATGTATCGGTGTGTGGGGGGGAGTGGGGAGGCAGAGAACTAACTAGAGAGGTAGATCGACTTGTATATGTGTTGAGAAGGAGAGACCTATCTATGTCTTGAGGGAGATCGGTCGACATCCAAACATAAGTGAAGGATGGGAAATAGGTTGGGACACACACAGACACACGCAAAGAGAGAGAGAGAGAGAGGGAGAGAGGGGGAGAGAGAGGGAGAGAGAGGGAGAGGGAGGTAGAGTGCCGGTGGGGTGGTGGAGTTGCTTCTCGAAGATGGTGGGAGAGGCCTACTAGACAAAATGAGGGTACAACTGCAATACTATCAAGAAAAGTGGGGATGTGTTTTTGTGTGTGTGTGTGCATGATAGATGTGTTGGGAGGCATGCATGGATGATGAAGGGGGACCATGCATTTGGTAAGCAGACCTAACTAGATCGATAGATCAATTGTTGTGTGTCGGAGGAAGGGAGAGACATAAATAATGAGGTAGATCGATCGGCACGTGGGGAAAACGAGTTATAAACGACCTAGCTAGCTATATGTATAGCGGGAGATCGGTCGGTGTACATCCATTTGTTAGAGGCAAAGAAGGCCTAGAGAGACGGATAGAGAGAGAGAGAGAGTGAAATGAAGCTAGATAGGGGGAGGAGTGTGCGATTGTGAGAGCGATGAAAAGAAGGGCGATAGTTTACACATGTTTGGGATCATATGAGAGACACAAGGCATGGAGACAGAAAGGAGCAGATGGAAAGTGCGTGTGTATGTGGTAGGAAGACATCGCTGGAGAGGTTTATCGGTCGGTGTGTGTCGGAAAGGAGTTGTGGAGACCGTGGTAGAACAACCTAAAGAAATAAAAATGAATGTGCGCGATGGATAGAATGCTGAGGGAGGGGCAAGGAGGGCATGTGCATGTATGAGAGAAAGTTAGTGCTAGCTACAAATGTTAGAGGATTCCGTAGGTGTAAGAGACTAACAAAGATCATAATTCAATATGAAAGTGGATTCATATATTCTAATAAGAGATCATAGTGTTATCAACCTATGCATGCATGAATGTAGCGGTGATACACATGGTGTGGTTTTGGACATGTTATACCATAATGTGATAATGCATAGCGTTTGCAACTCACAGCTAAATATCGAACAATCTAATCCATACTATATATCAAACAATCTCACATATTATTTGGATTTGTGATAATGTGTGGCGTTTGCAGCTCACAACTAAATATCAAACAATCTAAACCATACTATATATATCAAACAATCTCACATTTTATTTGATTTATGATAATGTGTGGCATTTGCAACTCACATCTAAATACTTGTAGGCATAGGGGGTGGGGCACCATACATTACGTGATAAAGACATTATACATATGAGACATGGTTTAGATTATGAAGATCTAGCTAGAGCTTGAAATGTACTGTGATTTGAAATCAACATAAAGTGGATTCAAAAAATCGAGTTCGAGTTCATATAGTACACATAGTTCATATCTAACTCGACAGTAATCATGTGGTGTGTTGTCAAGATAATATACAAATGATGGTTCAACTTAACAATAATGATGATTGTAGATCTTATTCAAACAGAGAAATGAATTCAAATTGTTTAACTTGACAACAATCATGATTGTAGATCTTATTCAAATAGAGAAACGAATTCAAGTTTAGTTCATATTGAAACGATAGTATATACGTTTGGAATGCACTAAAACATTCATTTGAGTAGCAGGTTGTATGCATTATACACGTAGCAAAATATTTTAATTGAACATAACATGGATTCAAAGTTTTGAATGGCATTTGTAATGCGAATTGATTTCGTATAGTACACGGGACTAGACTCTCTTGTGTGGTGCGAATTGAATTATTTTTGTTTTTTTTCGTCGAGGGAAGTGTGTATACATGTTAGGCTTGTCCGGAAATTTCAACCCGCACCTTGTTATCCCAAAAGAACCACCTAGTTCAAATCAGTGGGGCAACTTTCATAGCTTACCCCACATTTTGGACAAGTGTGTCCCTAAGCCATGGTTCCCCCCTCCCATCCCCTCCGCCCCCCATTCGTACACCAAGGCCATGAAAACCCATGAAGCCCCACACCCTCCTCTATTTGCCCACCCAGCCAGAGCCTCTTCCCCGGCAACATCGTCCATAGCAACACCTCGATGTCCCTCATCCACCGCACCGGATGAGGATCTATCGTCGATCTCGTCGTCCCGCCGGTTCAGCCACCCCGTCCTCCACCTCCAAGGAGCTGCCCCGATGTTCCCATCGTCTTTCGCGCCACCTCCATTTCCACACAACCGTCTTCACCTGCACCACCGGAAGAGCATCATCATCACCGATTCCTCAGTTGACACTGAGGCCTAGTCGGCGCCACCAAAGAGGTTCTACACTAATCGCTGCATTTTCTTATTGATTCAATCTCACGGTGCTGTCGGCGCTCGGTCCCGGGCCGACATGGCGCGGCTCCATCTACCGCCGCGTCGCCGGCCACTTCCTCCACGGCATCGCTCCCTCGGCGGCGATGCCCACACCAGTCGGAGCTGCTACTGCTTTGGCTCTTGCTCGCGCTGCTGCTCTGCTCTTGCTCTCGGTCCCCCGCCTGGTCTCCTCTTGCTCTTGCTCTTGCTCGTGCTTCTGCTCTATTCTTGCTCACGCTGCTACTGCACGAGCAGCAGATCCTGCTCTCGCTCGAGCCCCTGTAGCTGCTACCCGAGATGCTGCTACACGACCAGCTGCCCTGGTGTGATAGCATGGCTTATTAGGGATGATAGACTACTCATATCAATAAGGAATTCCTTCTTTTCCGGGAGCCCATTCGGACAGAACTCCAAAGTAAAGCGTGCTCAGCTTGGAGTAGTTTCAGGATAGGTGACCTACCGGGAAGTTGCTCCCGGGTGCGCACGAGTGAGGACAAAGTGTGCAGAAAAGACTATTATTGATCTGTGGGGATAGTCTAGATCCCATCAGGAGTAACGACCACCGGAGGGTGTGTCCGGGGTGTTACAGTCGGCTCTCGCACACGTTGCTATTTCAGGCACTGTTTCTGCTACTACTGCTTTTCTACTACTAGTGCGTTCAATTTTGACAGTAAAATTCAGTTTCGATAGCAAAATTCAGTTTCAATAGTAAAAAATTCAATTTTGACAGTTAAATTCAGTCTTGATAGTTAAGTTCAGAGATGATCGGCTGATGTATTTTACATCTAGCACTTTGTGGTTATGTACTTTACATCATGTATTGGAGATGCTATTAGAATTCCACTCAGGTTAACGTTGTCTCTCTTGTCCTGCTTTAGCCTTGATCATACTACTCACCGGAGCTGCTCCAACGATGAAACCCTCCATCACAGTGGAGCAGTACCCTCGGCTCCACTCCAGACGCCTAAGATCTTCTTCCCCTCCTCCGACAGCCCCATCAGCCAGAGCATCCTTACCGACCAATCCAATCATGCTGAGATCGACATGGCTTAGCCAAAGAGGTTGTACACTTGTTGCATCGCTTTTTACTCTACATGTTATATATATTATCCAATGAGCACACGTAGTAATGTGAAATATGATTAGTTTCTCCTACTATATGATAAGCAGTGAGGTACCAGGCAACTTAACTATTCGTCATGGACTCTCTCGAAAGCCATCATTATTTATTTCTGTGCGTTTGAGTTGTGCATGTGTAGATGGGCCTGGGAGTTGAGTTAGTAGGGCAGTGGCCTAGGTCCAAAGTAGTAACAAGTAGCACAAAAACATTTTTGGAGTGTAGGCTTTTGCCTGTTCAAGCCTGCCTACTAGAATTGCCAGTGGTTGAAAGGAAAAGTGAAGGAAAAACATACGAATTGGAAAGTTTCCTATGGTACTACTATTAATGCATTTGGTTCAAAGGAATGGAGCAAGGGAAAACTGTAGGATTTGTTCCTTTAGTGTCTCTTTCAAAGAAAGACTGTAGGAATTTTAATATCCACTTGGCCCTCCTTTTCAAATTCCTATTCATGAAGAATAATACTAAGTGATAGTAGCATAATAGCATTATAAGTGTACATTTTCTTATGGTTTGACTTAATTTGACCATCCTTCTTTACATTCATGTGACCTTCCAATTCCTGTGAACCAAACACCCAGATTGACAGAAATCATGTGATTTTAAATTCTTTGCACATGCATTCCTATCCTATTACTATGTATTTCTTATCCCATGCGTTGTTAGAATCCTCCAATTCAAACGAGCCCTTACAGAATTACTTCTCTTATAGATAGTTGTCAAAGAAAACCTTGTGTGGTTTGTCCTGCTCCTACTACGCCGTCGTCCACCCCAGCTCAGCTGCTCCAATGACAGAAGGGTCCACCACAGCAGGGATCTGCCCTCCAGACTATCTTTTTCCTCCTCATATCTTCTTCCCCGCTGCCGGCAACCACGACAATTGCATTACCATCATCAAGTGAGCAGATGACCTCGAGGACTACACGGGTCCGCAAGAGGGGTCGCACTCTTTCGTGTCTGCTTACGTTATGCATCGCTTAATATTACATGCTACTTTATTTTCCTATTCACCGATTAGACTCTGAGTCAGCTCCAAACTAATGCTCAAACTTGAGTTTTTAAATGGTTGTTGGGTATATATCGGGGCGGCAATCAATAGTATCTTTCTACTATCTGGTTAATCTCTGGTGTGTACTATGAGTTTCATGTTGGGTGGGAAACAAACATTAAAGAAGCCATTATCTGTATTTTTTAACAGAAGCCATTATCTGCCTGCTATCATTGGTTTTGGGTCTATCCATAGGTTGCTACCATCACTATGGATTTCTACATGCACTCCTTACATAATCTCACTACGTTTTATTCCTATGCATGTAAGTTATTGTACACGATGGAACTGAACATGTAGAGCAAAGGAGACGGGCCTTGCATGGCAATAAAATTTCATGTTGATGTCTCTCCATGGTGGGCGCAAAGGCAGCCCCCTCCACCCATTTTAGATTGTAATCAAGAGGAAAATAACTGTTCTGAGGGGGATTCAGAAGGAGAAGACCACTCCTATTTACCCCCTGAGGTCTTTGCTCTAACTTGGCATGCTGATGTTGGTCATATCATGCATATGGTGCCTTGCATTGCTTACTTTATACATAAAAATGTTATCTTCTTAGTTTAGACATTCTTTGTGTGAATGCCATCTGTTTAGTTTCTTTATCGTATTTGTGAATTATGCAACGCCATCTTGTTTAGCCAGGCATCATATATGTGAATTTTGCAATGCGATCCTGCTTAGCCAGTCATCTTATATGTGAATTATATCATGCCATCCTTTTTTTCATTATGTATTACATTTGTCAATAATGTTAGTACATTTAACTACTCTTTGTGTGCATCAACCATTTGACACGGTGATGGAAAATTCTAGAGTGAAAACAAGGTCTTTAGAGCAGACTATGCTATCTGACGAAGCACATATCTTGCTAGTTACGAATAGCTCCTCAGAGGAGGATCCAGAGACAGATGACCAGTCCTATCCCCCCCGAGGTGTATGTTCTAACTTGGTAAGGTTATGTTGCTCATATTGTTTGTATGGTGTCTTGCATTGCCATGTCATTTGCTTAGTTTAGACTTGGTTTGTGTGAATGCCACCTATTTAGTGTCTAATTACCATATCTGTGAATTATGCAATGCCATATTGTTGCAAGACATTATATATGTGTATTATGCAATGCTAGCTTGTTGCACGACATTATATAGGTGAATTATGCAATGCCATGTTGTTTCGCCAATCATCATATGTGTGAATTATATCATGCTATCCTTTTTTTGTATTACATATTCCATTTGTCGACAAAATTTGTATATTCAACTACTCTTCCTGTGCATCAGCCATTTGAAGTGGTGATGGAAGTGTCTGGAGTGAAAACAAGGTCTTTAGAGCAGACAATGCTACCTGCTGAAGCAGACATCTTGCTGGTTACATGTAGCTCCTCAGAGGAGGATTCAGAGACAGATGACTAGTCCTATTTCCCCCCTAAGGTGTATGCTCAAACTTCACAGGGTTATATTACTCATATCATGCATATGTTGTCTTGCATTTCTTAGTTTTTACATCATATATGTGATTGCCATCTGCTTACTTTCTTAGTATATAGATCATATATTTGAATTATATGATGTCATCATGTTTACATAGACAGCATCTATCTGAATTATGGCATGCCAACCCATTTAATATAGACATCATATAGTTATATCATCTCATCGTGTTTAGTGTTTACAGTCATCATATTTTGTATTATGTCATTCTATCTATGAATTATATCATGCCATCATGTTTCCATAGGTGGCATTTATGTGAATTATGGCATGCCAACCTATTTAATAAACACATTATATAGTTATATCATGGCATCATGTTTACATAGTCGTCATATTTTGAACTATGTCTTTCCATCCTGCTTAGTTAGCCATCATATATGTGAAATTGTGTCATGCTATCCTGTTTAGTTAGCCATCATATATGTGAAATTGTGTCATGCTATCTTGTTTGGTTAGACAACATAAATGTGAATTATTTCATGCCCTCTTTTATTCCACATTATCCATTGCACCTGTCTATCATGCAATGTCTGTACATTCAATTACTTTTCGTGTTTATTAGCCATTTCAATTGGAGGGGGTGATGGCAGTATCTATTAGAGTAAAAACACGGTCTTCAGAAAATATTGTGCTATCCATCAATGCAGATAGAACCACAGTTGTACTTGCCCAAGAACCAGCCCCACCACACATAACCCAGACTCACACAGATTGTACCCCTACTAGGTTGGACAGAGAACCAGCTACACCCCTTCTAATCCCAACCCTAGCAGATAGTAACCCAGTTCAAGTTGACACAACACCGTCTCCACCATAGAGCACCCAAACACAAGAAGTTAGTAAAGCAACTGTAGTTCCCAAAGCACGAGGACCACCACTCGAAACCCCAAGTCAATGCTTAAAGCAGAAGCATAATTGTTCTCAGGTCAGGTTCCGTAGGTATGGTTCATACTCCATTGCTCTTGCATCACTGTATTTACTCATGCCAACTAATTTCAAATTTTAAGGATGCAATTGAAACTCCAATGGCGCAACAGGTATGCTTTAAACCTGTTTGTTTAACGTGTTTGTTGTTGTAACTTGCTCTATGTTGATTTCATTTTCAATTGAATAAATAGTTATGTTCTCATGCCATGCACATTACAAGTATTTGTTATTGCTGTGTAGTTTCCCACACTTATATTCAGTCTATGCTGCTTTGTCTTAAACAAATATGATTTGAACTACCTCTATCTTGATTTGGCAACATTACTAGAATGATATAGACCATACAGTGACCATACTACATAGATATATGTTTGTTTCATGCCGTTATCATGTCCACCTTACTACTGAACTGGTTTACCAAAGTGAGTTTCATATACAACATGGTAAACCTATGATCTGTTTGCTTGTTTCTCTTTTAGAATGCGGACAAAATATTAGAGAAGAGTACCCCATTATGAAATGGTAAAGGAAGAACGCAAATAAGGTTCAAGATAGTGAGACATCCCTATTGGTCTCCAAGAAAGCTGATAAAAACTAAAATGAAGACACTGAGGCAACCCCAAAGTCCTGTATTGATGTAGTATTCGAGTTCCTGGCCACTACTGGCACCAGCTCTTCGAACTCGCTGCCTGAATTAATTTGGCTTCTTGAGTCTCAACTTCAAGTTGAAAGACATCAACCAGATGTGCTATGACAAGAAGCCGAAGGACTGAGGAAGTCCCTACAAAATTCAGATGCATACTTTCTGGTGCAACAACAAGCGCTAGAGAATTTAAGCGCCTAACAAGAGAAAGCTAATAAGCTTGCTAAGCGTCTTGGCAGCATGGTGGATACACGGGATATTGTCTCTTGAGCTCTTGTGAAGTGGTTTCAGTTCTGGACTTGTTTTGCTCCGGTGTTCATTTGCACTGGTCGCCACCTTTGACAATCACTGTATGTAATATGCTGCTTTGTTCCCCATATTTGCACTGGTGGCGAACTTTGATGGCCAGTGGATGTAATATGTGTAACAGTCGTGATAGCCTAGCCTAAGTTGCTTGCTTATTTATTTCCTTATCGTCTTGTTTATTTGTTTTCTTGTAGTCAGTGTAGTAACAACACGGTCTAAGGGAGTAACAACACGGTCTTCAGAAAAGATAGTGCTACCAGTCGATGCAGATAGAACCACGGTTGTAATTACCCAAGAACCAGCCCCACCACACATAACCCAGACTCTCGCAGATTCTACCCCCACCCATTTGGACAGAGAAGCGGCTACACCCCTTCTAGCCTGAACCCCAGCAGATAGTAACCCACTTACAGTTGACACAACACTGTCTCCACCACAGAGCACCCAAACACGAGCAATTAGTAAGGCAACTGCAGTGGCCAAAGCATGAGGACCACCACTCCGAACCCCAACTCAACGCTTAAAGCAGAAGAATTGTTCTCAGGTCAGGTTCTCTAGCTATAGTTCATACTCCTTTGCTCTTGAATCACTGTATTTACTCATACCAACTATTTTCAAATTTGAAGGATGGAATTGAAACTCCAATGGTGCAACATGTATGTTTTAAACCCGTTTCTTTAACCGTTTTTCTGTTGTAACTTGCTCTATGTTTATTTCAGTTTCAATTGAATAAACAGTTATGTTCTCATATCATGCACATTACAAGTGTTGTTATTTGTCACGGGAAACCACGGCCACCTATGGGACCAGAAGGCCCCTTGCTGGTTTGGCTGGGGGACGTCGCATTGCACAAAGAGCAGACGAGCGTGGGGCAGCACGACAGAGATCACGTAGGCAATTTTACCCAGGTTCGGGCCGTCGTGAGGCATAAAACCCTACTCCTGCTTTGGTGGATTGATGGTGGAAAGGTGGAGGTGGAGCGTAGTACACTTGCCCGGCAGGGGTTGCCTTAGGGCGGTAGTGGCTACGCGTGTATGAGGGTGTGAGTTATCCAACCTTCTAACCCCTTCTATGGTTGCCATGGGCCTCCTTTTATAGATCAAGGGGTTGCCACAATGGCAAAGTAGTCATTATGCAATGATAAGATAGCAAACAGTGCTATCATACCTAACTCTGTGGGCTAACAGGGTGCATTAAAGGCACCGCTCAACGTCACATTGTTGGTTTCCCAGCAAGGCTTGCTAGGCCATCTTGCCAGCTCCACGCCTGCTCACTTGACACGTCGCATGATGGGTGTCATCTGTGGGTTCTTCCTGTAGGGAGAGGCTGTCATGTGGCGAATGGCTACCACTTAGTCACTTTGCGGCTTGACACCGCATTGATCGACGACGTGGGTCATGGTGGAGTGGTTGGTGAGGTGGTCTCGTCTCCGTGAGTCCCGGCAGGCCCTGCCGGGATGCCTTGGTTGTCTTCTTCTGGGCGTGGCCTCGCCCTTTGCCAGGCTCACCTGCCCAACAAAGGAGGCCTTTCTTGGTGGTATCTTGCTCCTCTGGCTCGATCCTAGTCCCTCTGATCTGTATGTTTGTCCTTCGAATCTCTTAGTCCCTTGAACTCTAACCTGGTCTAGTGCTTCCATCTTGTCCCTGTGCCTCTACACAGTCTGGGCAAGAGACCCAGGATTTGTTGCACCAACAGAAGCCCCCGGGCCTACCCCGAATGCGTTGCTGGGCGTCGTCCGGGTAGGGCTTAATAAGTGCACAGACAGGGTTGCTAAAGATGCTCATCTCCCGAGGTTTTCTTTGCTTCTTCATTAGCCTTTATTCCGGGCCAGTTTCTAGTTTCCCCGCGTATCGTGTAAAGCCAATAGTGGTGGGGTCGCTCTAGTAATGGCCCATGAATGACTTTAACACACGGGGTAGAAACTGTCAATTCATTCTGCCCACCACACCCTTATCCTTAACCACGTACACTGAATGCATTGCGTGAGGTAGGTAATGGAGGCGCGTGGCATGGGAGAGCATCAAGGTAAGGGCCCGGTCGTCTCATATTGGCAGAGGAGGACGTGGAGTCATCCATGCTTGCGCTCCTCTTCTGTATTCTTCTGGTTATGCTGATAAAAAGAGCTTGGCGCTCTGCCCTGGGATTCATATTGAAGCCTTCCCTGGATCTGAAAGGGGGACTCCGATGGCGCGCCGACAACGCCGGGAGTGGCAACCCATGGCCTCGACTTCAATGGGAGGGGATGTAAACGACACCATGTCGAAGTTTGAGGATGGCATGGCGCGTGGTAGTCGATCGCCCCACCATTCTTCTTCCCTTCACGGCGCCGGGGAGGGGTAATGGAAGGAAGTCGCCGTTGGCGAAGGCGACCCCGACTCCTCCCGGGCGCCGTCCTTTCACCATACTGGAGGGCTCCTTGATCCTATTCATGTCTTCTTGGTGCATGGTGGCTTCCGATATCAGGGCTGCTGGGGACGACCATGCTCTTTGTGGGGAGTCCCTTGGAGAGCATGGCGTCCGGTACGGCTGCCGCGGCGGGATCATCGAATGACAGCGGTACGGGAGGTAGCAGCAACCCATGACGCACCAAGAACAAGGGCAACCGTTCTGATGGCTCGTGTTTGACGGTGGCTCGCTACCCCCGTCTAGGTTCCCTTCGGCGCCACCGTCGCTCCTACCCTCCGGTTCTCCCTCCCAACCAAAGGATGGCGTCGTCTTGATCCTGAAGAGGCGCCGAATCCAAGTCGAGTCCGCCTCTTGCTTCTTTAGTCCCTCCCTGTAATACCTTGAGGGAGTTGGATAAGGGCAAAGGTGTAACGGGGCACTTATCTTTTTTCAGTCTTAAATCTATAGGCACTAGCCAAATTTTAATTCAAACAATGTAACCTCTCGAGTCCTCGTTTGTGTTTTGTCATGCTTGTACTTGTATCAGCATGTTAATGAAAAAGATGAACCTTGACCGGGACCGATGCATGTGTATGTCCATGCAGAGGTGAGATGCCTCTTTAACGTAAATAAACAAGTTTTCCTCGACAGGCCATCCAGCTAGCACCCTTTTTATCTGCCGGAGAGCTACGTCTACCGGGTGACAGAAAAAGGGACCAGCCCCCCGCAAACTTCTTTTTACCAAAGGCCACTGTGACCATCCTGACCGAAGCAACGTTCGAGTCAGGGATGGGAGCACCTACACCTCAAAGAGTGGTGAGGTTTTGTTATGCATGCGTTATAGCTTACAGAATACTAACAGATGGAGGTAGAACTTACCTGTTTGGCTTGCCGAGGGTCGTAGTGTTGGGCAATCTTCTCAACTCCTTGTCAAAGCCAATTTCACGACAGGAACCTGCAGCTTCATGCAGATGAGAATGAATGCAAGATGCGATCCTATCTATATGCAAATGCTCATGAGATGCTTATGTAGTGATCTTGGAATGCTCATGCATGCATGCAATCTTGGTTGGGGGCCCCCCACAGCGCTTCTTTATTTTCTCTTGCATAGGGTCATTGCCCTGGGTTTGTACAAGGGGTTACATGTAGCTGAGGCAAGCCCTGTACAAAAGGGTGGCTGCCGGGTATGGCCCAATAGCCGTGCCTTATGGGTAGAACTTGCAGCGATGCTAAATATTCTATGAGTTTTGCAACTGAATGCCATCTCCGATCTCCATACGGACTGTGCCAGGTGTGGTGACTCGTAGTACCCGGTAAGGGCCTTCCCACTTTGGTGGCAACTTGTTTGTACCCTTGGCGGATTGAACGCGCCTAAGGACAAGGTCACCTTCCTCAAAACACCGGGCATGAACCTTGCGGCTATGATAGCGACGCAGAGCTTGCTGATAGCGTGCAGCGCACATAGCAGCCCGGAGATGGTGCTCCTCGAGTAGCACAACATCGTCACGCCGGTGCTGATCTTGCACTAATTCATCATAGGCAAGCACTAGAGGCGACATGTGAATGAGTTCCATGGGGATAACTGCTTCTGCCCCGTAGACTAGGGAGAAGGGAGTCTGCCCGGTAGCTCGGTTTGGTGTCGTTCTGAGGGACTAGAGAAGTACCAGCAGCTCCAAAATCCACCGCCTGTCATGCTTCTGCAGCATATCAAAGGTTCTTGTCTCGAGTCCGTGCAGCACTTCAATGTTTGCCCTCTCATCTTGTCCATTGCTCCGGGGGTGTGCCACAGAGGCAAATGAGATATTGCATGAAGGCGCTCCTCGTGAACTAGGTGCCGTTGTCGGTAATGATCCCTGCCAGAACTCAAAAACGAAACGCCAGTTCTTTCAAGAACTTGATAGCTGACTGAGCAGTCACCTTCCTCACGGTGGTTACTATAACAGCCTGGCTTTTGGCGCTTTTCTTTTTCTTTTGATTTATTTGGTTTTTGCTCGGTTTTTTTGGAGTGCTTCTGTGGCCTTGCCACCTGGGAAATCATCCTCATTTCCCCTCCCAAGTGGCTCATCATTCTCAAAACCTTGCCAACATCATGTCACTTCAATCCTTGACCAAACCCTAAAATCCTTTTCTAGGGAATATTCCCTTTTCTATTAAAGGAATAACCCTATCTGCCCTAGGTTGTGAAGCAACCTATATTTCTGTCCATCCAAAAATTCCCAAATAATTCTCATATTTTTTTTGGGGTCATATCTTCCTAAAATATGGCAAAATAGTTCAGTGTCCATGTTTCTCATCCTGCTCAATAAATTCATTTCCTATTCTGTACTAAATGGCATATTGTGAAGCAACTGCTATTTATCTTTCCCCATTTGATCCCAAACTTTTTGGACATCACTTCCTGTCCAAATAATTGACATGTGCCAAAATTCAACTTTATTTGCCAAGCCAAACTTCCTCAGTGATTTTTCAAAGTTTCTGTTAGACATAAGGCTTTGTGAAGGGAGTACTAGCTAGGAGTATCCAAATGAGTTAAAATTTTGCACACTCCTTCATGTGCTCATATTAGCACACCCCTCCAAGTTGCAGATCCATCCTATCAATTTTGTGAGCATAGCATCAAATCTTTGATTCCGGCAATATTTTCAGATTGTGAAGCAAGTACATTTTATATTGGTTCATTTTGCCTGAAAATTTTCCAGAGCATTCTCATGACCATAAATCCTCTCTCCACCAAATTTGGGACTAATTCATCAAGCAAATATTCCTCTGGAATTTTTGCAAGTTTATGGACAGAGAGAATAGCTGTGAAGGAAGTACCATTTTGGTGAATCCAATTGGTATGAAATTTTTATAACATCTTACTATGTCCAAATCCCTAATCCTTGCCAAATTTCAGCTCAAGTGGCTTCTCGATGTGAGTGAACCATCTTGATCTAGTTTCTGGACCGTTGGGATCAGTTGCAAAGCAAGTGTATTAATCCTTGGTCTACTTCTACTCAAACATAACAGGATTGTAGTTCTTCCTTAGTTAATCATCGCAGACAACTCCATTGACCACAATCACTTCCCTGTTGATCACCAGTTCATGGTCAAGTTTGCTACTGTAACATTAGATGCCAATTACCATCTAACCACAATGTCTTTGACTGAGCTACCACCGTAGTTGAAACCTACCCTGGAGGAACTTCCCACTAGACATCATTTGCCAACCCTTGGCATATTCTCCTTGCCAGTCTGCACAGTGACCACCGCTTTGGAGTGCAATGGCCACGTCTAGAACGTCGTCTAGCTCCAACCCATCCTCCTCTCATTGCCTTTGCGCGTGTGACCATGTCCCTTGTCTTCCTCTCGTCATCGTCGTTCCCCTGGACAGCTCACCCCCTTCGTCCGCTTCCTCACCGACGCAAGCCGCCACGCACCCATGGGTAAACAGTGGCGGTTTGGCTGGGAGCTCGCTGTCTTCTTCCTCCCTGCGCTCCCTTGGCCGCCTCTTCCCCGTGAGCTCTCCCCCCTGTTCCCTCTCGTCGCCTAACCCCGAGCTCATGCTCGTGCACACGCATCCGCAGCGACGGACACGCTCGACATCCTCCCCCTCTGCCTATATAAGGCCACCCGAGCCTCTCCCGACACTACAAAAAAAAGACACATCCGTGACATTTTGGGCCGAACGATTTTTTTTTCTATCATACATATGACACTTCTATGACGATAATTGTGACAAAACCTGGTATCATCATAGATGTGGTGGGCTCCTACTTCTATGACAAAAAATCATGACAGAAAATGGGCTTTTCATCCTGGGCGGGCCGGAGACGCAGCTGCATGACATTCTTTGGGCCATCCATGACGGAAAAAACCATGGTAGAAGAGAGGGAGAGGAAAATTTCGGGGAGTTCCCGATTATGGTGGGAGGTCGGGGGCCGAGCGATGCGCGTTTCTCTCATACACGTACGCGCGTGTGTGCGAGGCATTGGCTCTAACTGAACC
The DNA here is from genome assembly GCF_018294505.1 of Triticum aestivum. Classification (NCBI taxonomy): domain Eukaryota; kingdom Viridiplantae; phylum Streptophyta; class Magnoliopsida; order Poales; family Poaceae; genus Triticum; species Triticum aestivum. The sequence continues at coordinate 258,686,955 of NC_057800.1, read as the reverse complement.
CGAGCGAGGCATTGGGATCTAACTGAACCCGAGCAATTGCACTGCAGGCTACGCGTTACTGAACCCGAGCGATCGATCGATGGCTGTTAACTGAACCCGATCGAGCGATTCCTTCGCTACTGCTTGATGTCTACTACACAACCTTCTTCTTGTAGACGTTGTTGGGCCTCCAAGTGTAGAGCTTTGTAGGACAGTAGCAAATTTCCCTCAAGTGGATGACCTAAGGTTTATCAATCCGTGGGAGGCGTAGGATGAAGATGGTCTCTCTCAAGCAACCCTGCAACCAAATAACAAAGAGTCTCTTGTGTCCCCAACACACCCAACACAATGGTAAATTGTATAAGTGCACTAGTTCAGCGAAGAGACGGTGATAAAAGTGCAATATGGATGGTAGATAAAGGTTTTTGTAATCTGAAAATATAAAAACAGCAATGTAACTAATGATAAAAGTGAGCACAAACGGTATTGCAATGTGTTGAAACAAGGCCTAGGGTTCATACTTTCACTAGTGCAAGGTCCCTCAACAATAATAACATAATTGGATCATATAACTATCCCTCAACATGAAACAAAGAGTCACTCCAAAGTCACTAATAGCAGAGAACAAACGAAGAGATTATGGTAGGGTACGAAACCACCTCAAAGTTATTCTTTCCAATCAATCCGTTGGGCTATTCTTATAAGTGTCACAAACAGCCCTAGAGTTCATACTAGAATAACACCATAAGACACAAATCAACCAAAACCCTAATGTCACCTAGATACTCCAATGTCACCTTAAGTATCTGTTGGTATGATTATACGATATGCATCACACAATCTCCGATTCATCTATTCAACCAATACATAGAACCTCAAAGAGTGCCCCAAAGTTTCTACCAGATAATCATGACGAAAACATGTGCCAACCCCTATGCATAGCTTCATGGACGGAACTCGCAAGTTGATCACCGAAACATACATCAAGTGAATCACGTGGTATCCCATTATGACCACAGATACGCATGGCAAGACATACATCAAGTGCTCTCAAATCTTTAAAACTCAATCCGATAAGATAACTTCAAAGGGGAAACTCAATCCATTAAAATAGAGTAGAGGGGGAGAAGAAACATAAGATCCAACTATAATAGCAAAGCTCGCGATACATCAAGATCGTACAACCTCAAGAACACGAGAGAGAGAGAGAGATCAAACGCATAGCTACTAGTACATACCCTCAACCCCGAGGGAGAACTACTCCCTCCTTGTCATGGAGAGCACCGGGATGATGAAGATGGCCACCGAAGCGGGATTCCCCCCTCCGGTAGGGTGCCGGAACGGGTCTAGATTGGTTTTCGGTGGCTACGGAGGCTTCTGGCGACGGAACTCACGATCTATTGTGCTCCCGGATGTTTTTAGGGTATATGGAGATATATAGGCGGAAGAAGTACGTCAGGGGAGTCACAAGGGGCCCACGAGGGTGGAGGGCATGCCCAGGGGGGTGGGCGCGCCCCCCTACCTCGTGGCCTCCTCGTTGCTTCCCTTACATGGACTCCAAGTCTCCCGGGTTGCTTTCCTTCCAAAAATAAGTTCCGTGAAGTTTCAGGTCAATTGGACTCCGTTTGATTTTCCTTTCCTGCGATACTCTAAAACAAGGAAAAAACAGAAACTGGCACTAGGCTCTGGGTTAATTGGTTAGTCCCAAAAATCATATAAAATAGCACATAAATGCATATAAAAATCCAAGGTTGATAATATAATAGCATTGAACAATCAAAAATTATAGATACGTTGGAGACGTATCACTCCTGCTAACTGAAGCCGATCGATGCTGCCTCTGGGATGAACAGTGAGCGTTGCGGGGGGTTTGGATGAATAGTGTGTGGTGGCATTGCCTCTGGATGAACAGCACCCCGTGGTGTGGTGGAGGGCTGGATGAACAGTAGACGGTGGAGGGGTGCCCGTGGAGGGGTGGTTGAACAAGACCCCATGGTGTGGAGGGCTGGATGAACAGTAAACGGTGGAGGGGTGGTTGAACAGTAGCCGGTGGAGTAGCGCGCGGTGGAGGCTGGATGAACAGGAGCCCGTGGAGGCTGGAGGAGGTCGACGGTGGAGATGAACAGTATCCCGTGGAGTCCTATTTTGCGGTACGCCACACCCCTTCTGATGAACAAGACCCCCGTTTCAACCGTAGGAGGTCCGTTTCATCCGTTTTGCGGTACGGCACACCCCTCCCAATCAACAGGACCCCCATTTCGACCGTAGGAGGTCCGTTTCATCCGTTTTGCGGTACGCCACACCACTCCCGATCAACAGGACCCCCGTTTCGACCGTAGGAGGTCTGTTTCCTCCGTTTTGCGGTATGCCAGACCCCTCCCGATCAGCAGGACCCCGTTCAGGCCTGATTTCCATCACCTGTTCCATCCAAGCCCTCCCGATAAACACGACCACGCATTCCATTCCGACCCAGCCGGTTGGCTCCCACGCGTTCCGTTGCCTCCCGATGAACACGACGCATTCCATTGCCTCCCCATGAACACGACGCATTTCGTCGCCTCCTCATGAACACGACGACGATGTTGTTTCTCCGTTCCGACCCAGCCATGTACACGAGCCCTGGCCGTACGTATGCGCGAGTAGTCGTTCGAGAACCCGCCTGTATGTACACATACGTGGCCGTATTTTCTTTCTTGCACCCTGGCCGCTGTACGTACATGTACATGCTATGTGCGCACCTCTACTACGACACGTACGCGCCTCTACTGCCACCAGTATATATGTACGTACACGTTCGCGACCAGAATGACAACGCTACGTACGCTTCGACCAGGTGGGTCCCGACTGTCAGGCACTCCATTGCATGCGAAGATGTAGCTGGTGGGTCCCAGCAGTCAGGGGGGCGAATCATTTTTTTTGCCCGGACGCACTTCCTTGTGTGCGAAGATGTAGCTGGTGGGTCCCAGCAGTCAGGGGGGCGAATCATTTTTTTTGCCTGGACACACTTCCTTGCGTGCGACGATGTAGCTGGTGGGTCCCAGTAGTCAGGGGGAAACGTTTTCTTCGTGAAATATGGTGGCCCGTCCAGTGGGTCCCCGCTGTCAGGTGGAGGAATCATTATATTGCGCGTAACAAGGAGGCACTTCCTTGCTGCGGCCGTGGACCCAGCTGTCAGCCTCTCCATGTACAGTCCATGTCCGATGGAAGTCGTTCTTTGACCACATTGACCACGCCGCGTCGAGAGCACCACGGTGATGGACGATGGCAAGGACTAGGAAGGGGACGACTCGGAGCAAGGGAAGACGCAGCAGTGGATGCCCACACGAAGAGGAGTACGAGGGTTCACTGGTTCGGCTGCGGTGTGAGGCTATTGTTGCCACAGAATAACAGGGGGTGTGGGTGAGTAGAGGGATGGCCTGGCCAGCGGTGGGAGTAGTAGGGGCGGTGAGGCCTCCGTGGCATCACAGCCGGCCACGGGAGGTAGGAGCACGCAGCATGACCGGTGCTGGTTTGGGTGGCTGGCGCAAGAAGACCAGAGGTTGAAGAAGCATTACGGCCTTTGGATGAACATCGTAAGGTAACAGGAGCTAGAATCATTCATATTGACTAAGTTGACAAAGCCCTCCGTCCCCGTCAACTTGGTAGGCCCACAAGTCAGCCTCCCACTATGTTGGGTTCCAGCTGGCAGGGGGAATATTCATTTTTTGTGCATAATAAGGAGGCACTTCCTTGCGTGCGAAGATAGCTGGTGGGTCTGACATGTCAGCGGGGGGCACGTTATTTTCACAAAATACAGAGGCCCTTTCGGTGGGTACCAAATGTCAGGTGGAGGAATCGTTATTTTGCGCGTAATAAAGAGGCATTTCCTTGTGTGCGGCCGTGGACCCAGCTGTTAGCCTCTCCACGCATAGTATACTTCCGATGGTGTCGTTCGTTGACCATGTTGGCCATGCCACGCCGTGCGCATCCAAGGTGGTGGACGACGGCGAGGCCCCAGACAGCAACGAGCCGTAGATGGGAAGACGCGGGAGTAGAGTCGCAGGGCAGAGGTGTACGAGGGTTAACTGGTTCTAGTGCGGTGTGGTTCGGCAATCGGTGGAGAAGAACAGGAGGTGTGGAGGGGTGGAGGGATGGCATGGCCAACGATGGAGTAGCGCTTCATAGAGAAGCGTGCTAAGCAGAGCTGGTAGCAGCAGGAGGCGGGAGGTGGTCCCGGCTGCGCTGGAGGAACAAGACGAGAGATTGAAGATGGATGCCAGTCGTTGGATGTAAATCCAATGGCTAACATGTCAGAATCATTTGTTGACTAAATTGACAACGAATTGCGTTGGCTTCAACCTATTGGCCCACATTTCAGCCTCCAAAAATGTGGCACGTATTCAACCCATTTTTTCAGAATTTACAGTCTTTTTTGCGCGGTAGAATTTACAGTCAATTTGATCTTTTTTTTGAATTACAGCCATTAGCTGGGCTGGGTGAACAAATAATGTAGCGTCCATGCGGCCCATTTATTTTATTTCCTAAAAAATTACAGGCCATTTGCACTGTCTCGAAATACACGATTTTGCTGGGCTGATTCTAATTATAATGTTGGGTTGGGCCAGCAATGTTATCAAAAAATAAAAAGGGGCTGAGCATTTTGTTATAAATATATTTAAATAATAAGTGATATTATTACATTCGCCCTTAAATCTTACCAAGCTTTTGTACACAATCACTAGGATTTTCGTGCCAAAACAATCCAGGATTTTATTTGTTAAGAAATTATTTTTATAAGTTAATAAGATGTGGGATATTGTTTTCTTACATATGTAAGTATCTGTTAAATATATGATGACAATAAAAATAATATATAATAACATATAAAATAATTTTTTTAGAAAAACAGGGAGCATCTCCCTGGTTCCATTACTGAGAATGAAACCACAACATATTCTGATACAGCAGCTCAAAGAGCAGTTCGAAAGCAAAGGTAGAAAAGCTACAAACTAGGGGGTGGATGAACAAGTTCTCTGAATAACACAAATCACCCAAGCGATGCCAAAGGCAGAGCGGATAGAGCACTCAAATGACACAAGGAGGGTCCAGCGAAGCCTTCATGGTCTTTAGCCGAGGGGCCGTGTCAGCCTGCGGTGACCAGTAAGCAAGCGGAGACACTGGGCTGGAAGGCGTAGCATGGTGGATGTCCCTCTTTCTCGGTGCCAGGTGCCCATCATCTTCATCAGAGATCTTGAGACGAGCCCACGGGTCCAGCCCCAGAGCAGGTCGAGCCTTGTTCAGCCACAAGTGATCGCCAACAGTTTCTGGAGGGATCTTGTTAGGGTTTCCACGAAGCTCATCAACTTGTCCTTGTCCGATCCGGAGGAGAGAATCGCCCAGTTCCTCACCATGTTCCTGATCAACCTCAAGACCTGCGGAATGGAAATCCAGGAGGTGTCACTGAAAATCATAGCATGTCTATATTTCCAGAGGCGCCAAAGGACAGCTAAGCTAACAGTATTTAAAACTGAGCACTTTTTGGTAGCAATCCAGAATCTGGGACAGATTCGAAGGATGAGCCAATCTGACTAGAGAAATATTCCTCAATGTGGGCCCAGATATGTTTAGCAACTATACATTCAAAAAATAGGTGAGAACAAGACTCTTGTTCCAAGCAGTAAACACAATCAAGGGGTTTGATGATGTGTCTCTTCCTAAGGTTATCCCTAGTCATCAATTTGTTTTTGGAGAGAAGCCAGAGAAATACATGAATTTTAGGGGGAACTCTCAATTTCCAGACAGCAGGGATAAACACGGGTTGAACCCCTCTAAAGTTGATAACATGATAGAGGGAGCTGGAGGAATACTTCCCCTTATTGTCCAGCTGCCAAATCAGGACATCTGACTCGGTAGTAAAGGTAATGCTTTTGGCAATTTCCTCCAACTGGAACCATTGTTCCATGAGACTATCACTAAAGGTCCTTCTAAAAGAGAGTTTTAGGCATTGACCGTCCCAAACTTCATTAACACTTTTGTTAAGCTCATTGCAGACAGAGTAAATATGCCAAAATTGGACTGCTAGGGGGGATGTGCCAAACCAAGTATCTTCCCAGAACCTGGTTCTGCTCCCATCCCCTATGTTCCATCTGTAGCCAAATTTCACAGCATGCATAATAGATTTTAATCCTTTTGAGAATCTAGAGGTCTTAGGGTTGGAGGAAGGGAAAAAAATATTAGGTTTATTTCCTAGGTATTTATGGCCAATAAGAAGCTTCCAGGATTTCAGGTCTTCCTCATAGAATCTTTTAATCCAAGACCCTAGAAGACAGATGTTAATTTCTTGGAGGTTAGGTATGCCTAGGCCTCCAAAATCTTTTTTCATAGAGACTAGGGCCCAATTAGCAAGGTGTAGCTTCCTATTTCTCTCAAAATCATTCCACAAGCAATGAGACATCTAAGAATTGATGAGGTTCACTGCCCATTTAGGGAACTTGAAGAAGGAGAGGAGATACACTGGAATGCTAGCCAAACAAGCTTGTATGAGGATCAATCTACCTCTGTAAGAGAGAAGTTTGCCCCTCCACCCAACAATCCTTTTAATTATTTTATCCAGAAGGAGTTGGATATCCTCTCTCCTCAGTTTATCATAGTGGAGAGGGATACCTAGGTACTTAATGGGGAAGTTACCTTTATTGCAGACTAGAATAGAGAGGAAGTCAGCTAACTCCTGATCATCCATGTTGATAGGGATGAGTTCACTTTTAGAGTAGTTGATTCTCATGCCTGAGACTTGTTCAAAACATGTTAGAACAGTTTTCAGATTGCTAGCATGTGTGGAGGCATTGTCTAAGAAAAGGATGGTATCATCTGCATATTGAAGGCACATGATGCCACCAGGGCAGACCTCAGGATAGAGCCCTGCAATCAGACTATGATCAATAGCTTTTCTCAGCATTTTAGTAAGAATGTCCACTACTATATTAAACAAAAGCAGGGAGATGGGGTCATCCTGCCTAAGGCCTTTACCAGCAAGGAAAAATCACTTTCACAGTTATTTAACTTGACCCCAACAGACCCCCCATGAGTAAGTTGCTGGATCCAACTAGTCCATTTATCCCCAAAACCTCTAAGCTCTAGGAGTTTCATAAGGAAATCAAGGTCAACTTTATCGAAGGCAGTCTAAACTAGAACTACCATCTAGAGAAAAATTCTCACAAACAGAGCCTTCAGATCTGTTTTGGTGAGGGTAAATAAAGGAAGAGCATTCAATACCATCATTAAGAGAAGTAACATCTACACCAATCTTAGCAGCAATGGCATTGAAGGAAGGATCATTAAAGTTGGAGAAGGAAGTGTGCTTCATACCCTGGGGTTTTTGCACTTCCAGGTTCTGAACCTCTTTGAGCTGTTGAGCCTTTTGAATAATGGTTCTCTTGTCACCAGCTACCCTGGCACTGGTTCTGGTGGCTTGAACAGGACCCCATTTGGGAAGGTGCTTCTCCTTAGGAAGGGCAGGGAAGTCATAGTTGTATTTTGAGTCCAAATTTCCTGGGAGTTCAGTTGTTTCAACAAGTGCCTTTGATCCTCTTCTAGATCTACAGAACCTTCTAATTCCATCAGATCATCATCTTCCAGGAGCTCCATTTCCCTGAGGAGGTTGAATCCATCAGTTTCATCAAGCATAGAATTCAAGATCTTTTCCTGGATGCTGAGTTGAGGAGTGTATGGAAAATCAGGGAGGTGTGTCTTGAGGACTGAAGTGGGTGTAGTTTCTCCAAGCATCTGATTGTGGCCAAAAGACTGTCCTCTAATGTTAGGGCCCCCAAAATTGGCCGCAGGCCCTTTATCTGATTCAGATCTAGAGCTCCTGTTGGATTCAACATCTTCAGTAAGATTGGTACCAGTTTCAGCTGCAGATACATATGTACCAGCAGAGAGGTTGGTGGAGGTGCCAGTTTCAGTGGGGGTTAAGGACTCCTTCTCAATGAGTAGCCTGTAGATTTTGTTCCCAACTCCAAAAAGCCTTTCGGCAGGGATTTTGGAGGGATCTATACATAAGATTTTGACCCTAACAGTTTCATAGAATGACTTGAAATTATTGCTGCCAATCCACATCCAGTAAGACCCCCAGAGTGAAAGTGATTTGATCCAGCATAGTCCAGTCACACCACTTGGGGGTTCAATTTCCTAATCTTCATCCAAGTTTCCTAGAGGTCCTCTTCAGCATCACTCCTGCCTTTCGAGACTTCAACATTGACTACAACATTGTCTTTTTTGAGACCAAAACAGGGGTATCCAGCAACTTGAACTACATCTATTTCAGGAGGGAGTTTGACCAAGAATGTCCACTCATCTAGGGCATTGATTGGCCAGGGCCAGTAGGTTTTGTAAACGTCTGCAAACTCAGTGGCAAGTTCCTGCTTGGTCACTTCACCAGCTTCTATCAGAACAATCCCCACATTCTTCAGGGAGCCATGATACTAAGCATTTTCATCAGGTGGGTCTATGTGGTAGAACCCTAACCCTGGAGTAGCACTTCCAACATATCTAGCAGAACTGTAAGTTTTCCTTCTGCCAAGGGAGTTCTCAAATTTATGGGTAACCATTTTGTAGATAAAGCAACTCTTGGGCTTGACACATTTATCCAAATGATGCCCTGGTTCCCCACAGTTGTAGTAGATCACCTCAGAGTATGCCATAAGGCCAGAAGCAGGGGCAGAAGCAGTTTTCTGGATGTCATGTCCCTTCTTTTGTTGATTCTTGCCTTGAGATTTCCCACTGATCTGAGAGTCAGAACCACCAGCAGATTGATCTTGGGCAATTACAGGAGCCTTCCCAGATTGTGCCCCCATTTGGGATGGAGGTCGGCCGTACCACTACCCAACCAGCGCTTCCCCCCATTGTGATAGGGGAAATTCATCGGAGTTCCTAGTTCCTTCTCATCCTCCAGCCAGATGTTGTCTCTCAGGAAGCAGAAATAACCACCAGACAACTCAATTGAAGCAAATTGCAAGCCTAATTTCAATCTTATGCAGGTTTGGGGGAGAGGCAATGTAGGGGATCCACCTGCTCCGGCTCCGGTGGCGTGCTGGTGGGCATGAGTCCAGTCAAGCATTGCCATCTCGCAGCATGGCGTGGATCTCCTGAATTCACTTCTCCTTTTTCCCATCGAATGAACGCAATCGACGGCTCCCTAGGGTGGGGCATCCTATGCTTCTCTGAGAAATCTCCTTTGAAGTAGATCCATAGGGCTAGATTCAACAGCTCCCAATCCACATGATCCTTGCACATCCGAGCATACCTGCGCGAGTGAGAGAACGGATTCGGTCCCTCCTTGGCTTCCTCCCTCGCAGCTTCCTCCTCTTCTTCCCTCCATTTGCGCATGCACTGGGTCTAGGAGAGAGCGTCGTCGCGGATCCGCATCGCCCGCTCCCTCCATCTCCTCCCTCGAGTCTCCCGCAGCACCGCTGGCGCGACAGAGTTGAGCGGCTGGCGCATCCGCGGGAAGGCTTTGTAGACATGTGGGAGATGCATCTTTTACATCTGCCTGTCTTCCAGCCATTCCCCCGTGGATATGGCCGGCGACTCCATGGGGCATGCAAGCGGACTTGCTGAGGGGGCTAGGCGCGCCTAGAGTTAGGAGGCGGGGGGTGGCGGCGAGATCTACGGCGGAGGCGAGGGTGGAGGTAGTGGAGGGGGCGGCGGCGAGGGTGGAGGTGGTGGCAGGGACGAAGGGGATCAAGAGAGTGGTCATCTATTTGCCAATTATGTGAACTAAACAGTCAACATATAAAATAATTTAAATATATATAATATAGTTAGAAGGGAAACATAAGTTAGACCTGGCATTCCTATTCTTATATAGAAAAATAGAACAGACCTCTGCGTTTTCTTAAAAAAATACATAAATTGGGCTGCCAAAAATAAAACCTCGGATGGGAGGTCCATAGGTCGGTCGATACATGACGGTCCTAAGAAAATACAAACAGGCCTATGGACCTCCCATCCGAGGTCGTGGGCTGTGCATGTTAAAAATAAAAGCCTAGACGGGGCAGCCCAAAACCACGTCCAACACTTGCCAAAACTTCGTCCCTCGTTTTCTCTATGTTTCACACACTTGACATTGTGTGGGCATTTTGACTGTGCATCATATGAAGATGTGCTATGCATGAATGTTGATCAGCATGATGTTAGCTGGCTGGTAGTTCCATTTTCGACCATGAATAAAACATCCAACATGATGTTAACCCTGTTTGAAAAGGTCGTGTTAATATAAATGCTCTGCCTCTGAAAGTTGCAGTTTCTTATCTGAAACTGAACTTGCAGTTTGTTATCTGAAACTGAAACTTGCAATTTCTTCTCTGAGAATCACATTGTCTGCACTTTTATACTCCTATGAAACTACATTTTAAGTGCTAAAAGTAGATATCTAGAACTCATAAAATACTTCATATGCTCAATACTGCAAATCTGATATTCAAAAGACATTCATATCTGAAAGTACTCTCAAAATACACAACACAAAACACAATTCACAACCTGCAAATACTGACAACCCTAAGCTCCTCCTGACAATTCACAACCTGCCCGACTATTGGGCTGGGGGGCAGCCCACTCCTATTCCTCGGCGGCAGACAGCCGCCCCGTGAGACGATGTGAACGGCGAGGGAGACGATGGCGGGGAAGCGTCATCGGGCCAACTGCTTTTCTCCTCTTGCAGTTGGGTTCGGTCGACGAAGACTCCACCGGCTCGCTCTGGCAGGACACCCTCACAAACGGCACCCTGTAGATGCTTGATCCTTCAATCTCTAGTGGATGCTCCATCTGGGATCGATACTCCCACCACTGCTCCCTCATGATTGGATTCGGTGAATCTGTTTGCTCTATGGCCCAGAGGAGCAGCTCTATGTACTCCGGTGCGACTCCCTCCAGGAGTATCGCCGCCTTTTCACTCTGTTGCAGATATTTGGCCATGGATGTCCCTGTCGCCGCTAGTTGGTCCTTGTTGTCAAACCAAGACTGTATCTCCAACATCCTAGCTAGCTTCACAGGGTCGTCGTCTGCGATCCTCACGTATTGGTTGTACTCCTCCATCGATCTACTTCTCCACAGCACCTTCACTCGCCGGCGGTGGTTTTTGAGTGGAAGAGGAGAGGAGCAGCGCTAGTTTTGGATTAGAACGGGAGAGGAGCGACGCTAGCTTTGGACTGGAACAGGAGAGGAGGGGCGGTGGTTTTGAAATGGAAGAGGAGAGGAGCGGCGTTGCATTTAGATTGGAAGTGGAGAGGAGTGGCGGTGGTTTAAGAGGAGAAGAGCGGAAGAGCGGCGCTGGTCTTGGAAGTATTTTTTTGTTGTTTTGCGTATTTTGGGTCAAAGTTTGACCACGTACTGTATTTGACAAGCAAAATGTGAATGCATGTCACCAAAAATTGTATCATTTGGTTCGTATTTGAATGTACTTTCAAATTATATTATTTTTGCAACATATAACATATATTTTATGTGCGAAAATAATGGTCAATTATGACCCAGAATAAAAGGGAGACTAGTTAATGTGGGGTCGCTTTCTTAATTGAAGGGTAAATTGATTTTGATTTTGATCCAAACACAGCGCGCCGGCCCTCTCGTCCAATCCTAAATCGCTGCCGCACGCTCCTCTCCCTATTCTCCCTTGCAAAACCACCTCCTCTCCTCTCCATCATCTCCATTCCAAAACCACCGTCTCGACTCTCCCTCTTCTGATCTTCTCCATTGCAAAACCACCTCCTCTCCTCTCCATCATCTCCATTCCAAAACCACCGTCTCGCCTCTCCCTCTTCTCTATTGCAAGACCACCGTCTCTCCTTCGTTTTCTGGACGCTTTGCTCCATGGCGCGGGCGCAATCCATGGATACAAAATTAGTATACTGTGTACTATTTAAAAGTCAAGGGCGGGGCTTTTCCTGCGCGATAGGCGGCTGGGCAGTTCCGCCTAGTCGGTTCGACAGAGACACGAGAAGACGAGGGAGTAGGCTGCTCCAAACGTAGGGCTGTGTGATTTGACAGCGAGTTACTGATGGACAGGTGGGGCCCCGTGATTTGACTTGCCATTATCATTTTAACTGCAGTGCTACGACCGGCGTGAGTCTCCCGATTCCTGACCACCTCCACACAGGTGCCTCTCTGTGACACCCCAATAGTTAAGCTACAGTAAACCCCTGTTAATGATGCTAGGTCGTCGTAATTAAAATTTTGTTAAACCTTGCTCATTTCAAAATTAGTACAAATAGAAATTCATATAACAAGTCAAAGTATAGTTTCATAAAACAATGAATTAAAAATGTTCATTAGGTTGCAAATATTCACTAAGGAATTACCATGTTGAAACCAACATCATTTGAATCACAGATAAAACCCTAGGAAATTAATAATTGCTCCAACAGTAAATAAAATGGCCTTTGCAAAATTATTAGTTATTTATTTAACTCCAATTGCCTCCAAACTTTATGTGCCACTCCAAAATATTGTGCTTGAATTATGTGCCAAATTTCATGTTTATCTAAATTCATTTGCCTTGGCTAATAAAAAGAAAACAGTAGTTAAAATAAAAAAAGAAAGAAAAAAGAAGAAGAAAGAAGCCACGTGCTGATGGGCCTCTAGTGCACAGTGTGCAGGCCCAGCCCACAGCGTGGTCGTCGTCCTCCCTGTTTATCCCCAGCGCGATGGACACCGCGCGCGTGTCCATGCCGCGGATGAGCCACGCGGCGCTCATCCGGTGCTTCTCCGACGTCTACAAGGCGTCCTAGATCCAACGCAAACCCTAGCTCGAAACATCACTCTCTCACTCGCCCTCTCCTCTTAGATCTCGCTTGCCCGAACGCACCAGTCGCCGCACCTCGTCGTGGGCGTGGCCACCAGCCACCTTCCGCTGTTCCAAGCTGTCCACGGGACTGCCGCTGCCGACCATGACGCCTGATCCTGCTGGATGGCACCGGGATGCCACATCGACGCCGCCCTCGCTGATCCCCTTCGTCGAGCTCCGCCTCTGCGTCGCCATCAATCCGCGCCACCCCGACCTCCCTGGCCTCCCCGAGCTGCTCCTCGACCCCCACTGTGAGCTGCCGTGCCTGTTGCGCTCCTCTCCTCCCCTCCTAATTGCCCCTAGACGCCCAAGCCACCGAAGCCAAACCTCACTGCCCTCGGTTGCCTCGCCGTCGCAGCCACTGGCCTACGAGCTCGCACCCGAGCAGTGCCTCGAGCTTCCGGGCCTCACCGGAGCTCAACGCGACCCCCAGCTCCCCTCCTAGTGCCCCCTAGCCCCAGGTCCGAGTTCGCCCGTCTCTGGTCGCCGCCGACGTCGAAGCCCCGCTCAACTCCAGCCACCGCGGCCTGCGAAACCACCACCAACACTACAAAAAAACACTTCCGTGATGATACGTGTTTGTCACAGTAGGTCGCTTTTTTTGTCATGCATGTACATCCATGACAAATTTATGATAGAATCAAGATAGTCATACCTGTGTTGTCGTAGAAGTGTTCCATGACATTACCAAAATTATCATCACGGAAGTGTCCACTTCCATGACGATAAATCGCGCGTCACAGAAGTGCTTTCGTCAAGGGTGACCGACACGTGGTATCCACCGTAACGGAACGCCGTTAAGCTATTGGGTCAGGTTTTGGATCCGATAACCCGTTAACTGCCCCGACCAATGGGGATTTTCCACATGTAAAATCATCATTGGCTGGAGGAAACACGTGTCGGCTCATCGTTGGGACAGATGTCAACCACTCATTGGACGGAAGGCGCCTATGATACGTCGACACGTGGCATAGCCCAACAGAGGCCCATTCCTGTGAAAAGGCCAGCCCGTTTGACTTGGTCAAAAGCTGGCGGGTCGGCCCATGGAAAGCCTGTTAATGACATGTTCGAATATAGCCCATTTACAGCCCGCTAACCCAAGGCCCGTTACACCCTATCCGAATTAGGCCCAGTAGCTTCATCTGGACCATCCAATATGATTCCAGCCCGTTTTCACTTCTGGCCCATGTATGGCCCATGAAGTCTTTCGGCCCATATGAGGCCCTATGTAACTCTTGGCCTACTAACGGCCCATGGTGAAACTGGCCAGTAATGAACAGTGTATCACTTTACACCCATTAACGGCCCGTGGTGAAACTGGCCCGTAATGGACAGTGTATCACTTTATACCCATTAACAGCCTGTTATTCCGTTGGGCCGTTTCCAGCCCATGTTATCTTTCGGCCTTCTCAGAGCCCATTTATTCTTGGGCTCATTTCCAGCATTCGTTTACTTACGGCCCGTTACTGTCATTTTCTGCTTGTGGGCCAAATTCAGCCCGTGGTTACAGTCGGCCCGTTTGTGGTTCGTTAATACGTTGGGCCGATTTCATAGCGTCATCAAATACGGCCTATTCATGATGGCCCATTAAGGTCGGCCCATGAATGGACGATTCCAACTCTAGCCCGTTTACGGCCATAATGCGGTCTGTTTGGCCCATGTTTGGCCAATCGATTATACGGCTCGTATAAGGCCCATTGATAATATGGCCCGCAGAAGGCCCATTGTTTCTACGGCCCATAGAAGGCCCATTGTTTCTACGGCCCGTAGAAGGCCCACTGTTTCTATGGCCAGTAGGAGGCCCAGTGTTAGTACAGTAAATATTAGCCGATGGTTATTGTGCCCTAGTTTTAAAAAATAGGTTATTGCAGCCACTAGCTAACCGCGGAAAAAGAACTGCAATGACTACAAGCAAACAAATGAACAAGACAACAAGGAAATAAATAAGAAAGCAACTAACGCTAGGCTATCACGGCTATTACACATATTACATCCAGTGGGCATCAAAGTTTGCCACGAGTGCAAATATAGGGAACAAAGCAGCATATCATATACACTGGTTGTCAAAGTTGGCGACTAGCGCAAATAAACACCGCAGCAAAACAAATCCAGAACTGAAACCACTTCAGAAGATCTCATGAAACAATATCTTGGGTACCCTTAATGCTGGCAAGATGCTTAGCAAGCTTATTAACTTTCTCTTGTTTGGCGCTTAAATCCTCCAGCGCTTGCTGTTGCACTAGAAAATATGCATCTGAATTCTGCAGGGACTTCCTCAGTCCTTCAGCTTCCTACCGCAGCACATCTGATCGATGTCTTTCAACTTGAAGTTGAGACTCAAGAAGACGAACTGATTCAGGCAGCAAGTTCGAAGAGCTTGTGCCAGCAGTAGTGGCCAGTAACTCGAACACTACATCAAGACATGACTTTTGGGTTCCCTCACTATCGTCAAGATAGTTTTTACCAGGTTTCTTGGAGACCAACAGGGATGTCTCACTATCTTGAACCTTATCTGCATTACTTCCTTTACCATTGGATAACGCGGTACTGTTCTCCAATATTTTGTCCGCATTCCAAAAGAGAAACAAGCAGAGACATCACATGTTTACCATGTTGTATATGAAACTCATTTTGGTAAATGAGTTCAGTAGTAAAGTTGACAGGATAACAGCATGAAACAAACATATATCTATGTACCATGGTCACTTTATGGTCTATATCATTCTAGTTTTTGTTGCCAAATCAAGATAGAGACACAGTTCAAATAATATTTGTTCAAGACAAAGCAGAATAGACAGAATATAAGTATGGGTAACTATAGAGCAATAACAACACTTTTAATGTGCATGACATGAGAACATAACTGTTTATTCAATTGAAACTAAAATCAACATAGAGCAGGTTACAACAGCAAACCAGTTAAAGAAACAGGTTTAAAACATACCTATTGCGCCATTGGAGTTTCAATTCTATCCTTCAAATTTGAAAATAGTTGGTATGAGTAAATACAGTCATGCAAGAGTAAAGGAGTATGAACCATAGCTACATAAACTGACCTGAGAACAAATCTTCTTCTCCTTTAAGCGTTGAGTTGGGATTCGGAGTGGTGGTCCTCATGCTTTGGGCACTGCAGTTCCCTTACTAACTGCTCATGTTTGGGTGCTCTGTGGTGGAGACGGTGTTGTGTCAATTGGAACTGGGTTACTATCTGCTGGGGTTGGGGTTAGAAGGGGTGCAGCTGGTTCTCTGTCCAACTGGGTAGGGGTACAATCTGCGAGAGTCTGGGTTATGTGTGGTGGATCTGGTCCTTGAGAAAGTACAACCGTGGTTCTATCAGCATCAACTGGTAGCACTATCTTTTCTGAAGACCGTGTTGTTACTCCCTTAGATACTGCCATCATGCTCTCCAATTCATTTGGCTGATAAACAAGAAAAGTAATTGAAAGTATATACATTGTATGGTAGAAAGGTGCAATGGATAGTGGGGAATAAAAGAGGGCATGAAATATTTCATATTTATGTTGTCTAACCAAACAGGATAGCGTGACACAATTTCACATATATGATGGCTAACTAAACAGGATAGCATGACACAATTTCACATTATGATGGCTAACTAAAAAAGATGGAAAGACATAGTTCAAAATATGAGACTATGTAAACAGGATGACATGACATAACTATATAATGTGTTTATTAAATAGGTTGGCATGCCATAATTCACATACATTCATGGATAGAATGCCATAATTCAAAATATGATGACTGTAAACACTAAACAGGATGAGATGATATAATATGATGTCTTTATTAAATGGGTTGCCATGCCATAATTCAGATAGATGATGTGTATGTACTATGTAAACATGATGGCATGATATAATTCAAATATATGATTTATATAGTAAGCAAGTAAGCAGATGGCAATCCATATATGATGTAAAACCTAAGCAATGCAAGACAACATGCATGACATGGGTAATATAACCCTGCCAAGTTTGAGCAAAGACCTCAGGGGGGAAATAGGACTGTTCATCAGTCTCTGAATCCTCCTCTGAGGAGCTCTCTGTAACCAGCAAGATGTCTGCTTCAGCAGGTAGCATTGTCTGCTCCGAATACCTTGTTTTCACTCCAGATACTTCCATCACCGCTTCAAATGGCTGATGCACAGGAAGAGTAGTTGAATATACAAATGTTGTCGCCAAATGGAACACATAATACAAAAAAATGATAGCATGATATAATTCACATACATGATGATTGGCTAAACAGCATGGCATTGCATAATTCACATATATAATGCCTTTGCAACAAGATAGCATTGTATAATTCACATATATAATGTCTTGCAACAAGATGGCAATGCATAATTCACATATATGGTAATTAGACATTGAACAGGTGGCATTCACACAAAGCATGTCTAAACTAATCAAATGACATAGCAATGTGAGACACCATACGCACGATATGAGCAACTAACCCTACCAAGTTAGAGCATACACCTCGGGGGGGGGGGGGAATAGGACTGGTCATCTGTCTCTGAATCCTCCTATGAGGAGCTATCCGTAACCAGCGAGATATGCGCTTCGTCAGATAGCATAGTCTGCTCTGAAGACCTTATTTTCACTCCAGAATTTGCCATCACCGTGTCAAATGGCTGATGCACACGAAGAGTAGCTGAAAGTAATAACATTGTTGAAAAATGTAATATGTAACGAAAAAAAAGGATGGCCTGATATAATTTACATATAAGATGACTGGCTAAGCAGGATGGCATTGCAAAATTCACATATATGATGCCTAGCTAAACAAGATGGCATTGCATAATTCACATAAATGATGAAAAAACTAAACAGATGGCATTCACACAAAGGATGTCTAAACTAAGCATATGACATATTTGATGTATAAAGTAAGCAATGCAAGACACCATATGCATGATATTACCAACATCATCATGCTAAGTTAGAGCGAAGACCTTAGGGGGTAAATAGGAGTTGTCATCTCCTTTTGAATCCCCCTCAGAACAGATATCTTCCTCTCGATTACAATCCGAAATGCATGGAGGGGGGCTGCCTTTGCGCCTACCATGGAGCAACGTCTGCATGAAATTTTATTGCCACACAAGGCTCGTCTCTTTTGCTCTACATGTTCAGTTCCATTGTTTACAATAACCGTCATGCATAAGAATAAAACATAGTGAGATTATGTAAGGAGTGCATGCAGAAATACAGAGTGATGGTAGCAACCTGTGGATAGATCCAAAACCAATAATAGCAGGCAGATAATGGCTTCAGTTAAAAAATACAGATAATGGCTTCTTTACTGTTTGTTTCCCACCCAACATGAAACTCATAGTAGACACCGGAGATTAACCAGGTAGTAGATAGATACTATTGATAGCGGCCCCGATATGTACCCCACAATCATTTAAAAACTCAAGTTTGACCATTAGTTTGGAGCTGACTCAGAGTCTAATCGGTGAACAGGACAATAAAGTAGCATGTAATATTAAGCGATGCATAACGTAAGCAGACACGAAAGAGTGCGACCTCTCTTGCGGACCCGTGTAGTCCTCAAGGTTATCTACTCGGTTGATGATGGTAGTGCAGTTTTCATGGCTTCTAGCGGCGTGGAAGAAGATCTGAGGCGGCGAAAGACAGTTCGGAGGCCGGATGCCTGCTGTGCTGGACCCTTCTGTCGTTGGAGCAGCTGAGCTGGGGTGGACGACGGCGCAGCAAGGAGCGGGACAAACTACGCAAGGTTTTCTTTGACAACTATTTGTAAGAGAAATAATTCTGTAAGGGCTCGTTTGAATTGGAAGACTCCAACAATGCAGGGATAGGAAATAGACAGGAATATGATAGGAATGCACGTGCAAAACAGAGAATTTAAAAATACATGATTTCTGCCAATCTGGGTGTTTGATTCACAACAATTGGAAGATCACAGGATGCATAGAAGCATGTTGAGATTAAGTCAAACCACAAGAAAATGTACGGTTATAATGCTATTATGCTACTATCTCTTAGTCTTGTGCTTCATGAATAGGAATTTGAAAAGGAGGACAAGTGAAAATTAAAATTCCTACGTTTTTTCTTTCAAGGAGGCACTAAAGGAACAAATCTGTGTGCTCAGTGGACAATATATATAACATGTAGAGTAAAAAAGGGATGCAATAAGTGTACAACCTCTTTGGCGAAGCCATGTCGATCTCAGCGTGATTGGGTTGGCCGGTGAGAATGCTCTGGCTGACTTGGCTGTCGGAGGAGGGGAAGAAGATCTTAGGCGTCTGGAGATGGAGCCCGAGGTACTGCTCCGCTGTGATGGAGGGTTTCGTCGTTGGAGCAGCTCCGGTGAGTTGTACGACGCCGAGGCTGAAGCAGGACAAGAGAGACAACGAACAACGTTAACCTGAGTGGAATTCCAATAACATCTCCAATACATGACGTAAAATACATAACCACAAAGTGCTAGATGTAAAATACATCAGCCGCTCATCTCTGAACTTAACTGTCGAAACTGAATTTAACTGTCGAAACTGAACTTAACTATCGAAACTGAACTTAACTATCGAAACTGAATTTTGCTGTCGAAACTGAATTTTGCTGTCGAAACTGAACGCACTAGCAAGGTGAGGCTACACGTGGGTCGACTGACTTTTTCATCTCTGGTCAGTCGATTTTGCAGCCGTTGGATAAGAAATCAAGGGCCTGCGGTTCATCTTCAACCTCCACCCCCCTGAGCCGGCCAAACAGCAGCCCCCTGCCGCCCGCGGCCGGCGGTGCACCGCCCCGCCCGCTCCAAAAACACTCCCCACCGCTAGTCCGCCGCCGCCCCGGCCATCCCTCTAGCCCCCCCCCCCCCCCCCGTGCCGAGATTTTTCTCCAGCGATCCCCACGCCACCGCCCCTCCAACGCCCCGCCACCGCCGGCGACCACTGCCCCCATCCTGAACCCTAAGATAGATAGTGGGGTACCTCTCCGGTGAGCCCCCCTCCCCACTGCGGCTGGTTCTTCCTTCACCCCGGCGGCATCAGAGTGAAGTGTAGCTAAATCGGAGCAGCATCGCAAGCAAGAGCAAGAGCGAGAGCAGCAGCGCGAGCAAGAGCAATAGCAAGAGCAGACCAGGCAGGGGACCGAGAGCAAGAGCAGAGCAGTAGCGCGAGCGAGAGCTAAAGCAGCAGCAGGTCCTACTGATGTGGACGTCGCCACCGAGGGTGCGACGCCGTGGAGGAAGTGGCCGGCGACGCCGCCATGGATGGAGCCGCGTCGTGTTGGCTCGGGACTGAGCACCGGCAGCACCGTGAGATCGAATCAAGAAGAAAATGCGGCGATTAGTGTACAACCTCTTTGGTGGCGCCGATTAGGACGCAGCTTCATCCAAGGAAATGGTGATGATGATGCTCTTCCGGTGGTGCAGGTGAAGACGGCGGTGTGGGAATGGAGGTGGCGCAAAAGATGAGGGGAACATCAGGGCAGCTCCTTGGAGGTGGAGGACGGGGTGGCTGAACCGGCGGGACGATGAGATCGACGACGGATCCTCATCTGGTACAGTGGATGAGGGACGTCGAGGTGTTGCTGTGGACGATGTCATCGGGGAAGAGGCTCCGGCTGGGTGGCGGACGAAGCAGGGTGTGGGGTTTCATCGCGGGTTTTCGCAGCCTCGGTGTACGAATGGGTGGGCGGATGGGATGGCAATGGGGAACCATGGCTTAGAGACGCACTTGTCCGAAATGTGGGGTAAGTTACGAAAGTGCCCCCACAGATTTGAGGCGGTTCTTTCGGTTCAGGGGTACCACGGGCATTTCGCGTGTCGGGATTTCACTGGAGGTGGGAGTTTTCGCACGCGTTGTAATTTCGGAATAGCAAGGCGCGGGTTGAGATGGAGGGAGTTGTCGGAGCACAACGAGACAAAGATATATCTTAAATATTTCGGGCTAACAAGGCGCGGGTTGAAATTTCCGGACAAGCCTAACGTGTACTGTACCAAATCAATTCGCCCAACAAATGTCATTCAAAACTTTGAATTCATGTTATGTTCAATTAAAATATTTCGCTACGTGTATAATGCATGCAACCTACTACTCAAATGAACGTTTTAGTGCATTCCAAACGTATATACTACCGCTTCAATATGAACTAAATTTGAATTTGTTTCTCTATTTGAATAACATCTACAGTAATGATTGTTGTGAAGTCAAAGCATTTGAATTCGTTTCTCTGTCTTAATAAGATCTACAATCATCATTATTGTCAAGTTAAACCATCGTTTGTGTATTATCTTCACAGCACACCACATGATTAGTCTCGAGTTACATATGAACTATGTGTACTATATGAACTCGAACTAGATTTTTTGAATCCACTTTATTTTGATTTCAAATCACATTACATTTCTAGCTCTAGCTAGATCTTCATAATCTAAACCATGTCTCATATGTATAATGTGTTTATCACATTATGTATGGTGCCTCCTTCCCCTACGCCTACAAGTATTTAGATGTGAGTTGCAAACACCACACATTACCACAAATTCAAATAAAATGTGAGAATGTTCGATATATAGTATTGTTTAGATTGTTCGATATTTAGTTGTAAGCTGCAAACGCCACACATTATCACAAATTCAAATAAAATGTGAGATTGTTTGATGTATAGTATGGTTTAGATTGTTCTGCATTTAGCTGTGAGTTGCAAACACCATGCATTATCACATTATGGTATAACATGTGCACAGCACGTGTATCACCTCTATATTCATGCATACAATGTTTAAAACACTGCGATCTCCTATTCAAATATATGAATCCGCTTTCATATCAAATTATGATCTTTGTTAGTCTCTTACGCCCACACAATCCTCTAACCTTTGTAGCTACCACTAAATTTCTCTCGTGCATGCACACGCCCTCCTCGCCCTCCCCCTCCCTCGACATTCTATCCATCGGGCACATTCATTTTTTTAGGTCGTTCTCCCAGAGTCTCCACAACTCCTTTCCGACACACACCGATCGATAAACCTCTCCAGCGATGCCTGCCTACAACAAACAAACACACCTTCAATCTCCTCCTTTATGTGTCCTTGCCGCGTGTCTCTTTATCGGACACACCTATAAACTCTCGCCCCTCTTTTCATCGCTCTCTCACAACCGCACACTCCTCCCCCTATCTAGCTAGTAGTTGGGCCTCTCGCACCACCTCCTAGCTCCATTCTCTCTGTCTATCCGTCTCACTCGTCCTTATTTGCCTCTAACAAATGGACGTACACCGACCGATCTCTCGCTATACATATAGCTAGCTAGGTCCTTATAACTCGTTTTTACCCACACGTCAATCAATGTACCTCATTAGTTGTGTCTCTCCCTTCCTCCGACAAACAACAATTGATCTACCGATATAGGGCATGTTTGGTTCCAATAAGTCACCTGACTTATAAGTCAGGTGACTTAAAATCAATGACTTATAAGTCACGTCTGTTTGGTTGTCACCTGACTTATAAGTCACCTGAGCACATATTTCCATCTTTTTTATGTAAAGTTTGTGGGACCCATGCAAAAGGGGGTGACTTATAAGTTTTAAGTTGGGGTGAAGCAACTTATGACTTATAAGTTAGGGTGAATTATAAGTTGGGTCTGTTTGGCAAAATAAGTCACTTCTTTTCACTTTTCGACTTATAACTTGATGCTTCTTTGAAACCAAATAGGTCCCTAGTTAGGTTTGCTTTCCAAACACATGGTTCCCCTTCATCATCCATGGATGCGTCCCGACATATCTATCACGCACAGGCACACATAGAAACACATCCCCACTCTTATTGATAACATTGCAGTTCCACCCTCAGTTTGTCTAGTAGGCCTCTCCCACCATCTTCGAGAAGCAACTCCATCACCCATCCAGCACTCTACCCCTCTCTCTCCCTCTCCCTCCCTCTCTCTCCTCTCTCTCTCTCTCCCATCATATTTCCCGTCCTTCAGTTATGTATGTATGTCGACCGATCACCCTCAAGACATAGTTGGGTCTCTCCTTCTCAACACATATACGAGTCGTTCTACCTCTATAGTTAGGCCTCTGCCTACCCCTCCCACCACCCCCTCCCCCCACACACACTGATACATCGAGCGCTCTAGTCATGTCTCCCTGCCACACACAAACTTGACATGTGCCCTCTAACGTTCCGGTAGGACAGTCGCCCTATATATTTCACTTGTACACACAAACAATTTCGATGGCTCTCTTCATCGATCTCGCACCCACCCACTTGATCCTCTCTTCGACTCTATCGATAGCAATGACCCCTCCCTCTCTTCTCGTGGATTGCCCGACCATCTATGTATGATATGGATAGGCCTCCATTTCACACACATTGCATGCAAAATTTTGTTTGAGATGTCATCGACACATATTCCCACAAATAATTCACGAAATCAACCCCCACCCCACCCCCACCCCAAAACAAAAAACATTCACGAATGCAGTTTGTATCTCTCACACACACCCACGTAGGTGGGGGACATGCATGAAGAGAAGAGGTGCATGCACGGCGCACGTACTCCCATCTCTTTCCCAACCACACCCGCGCGGGTACACGGTGGAGCTCATTTCTGTATGAAAAAGGCAGCCCACATGGTAATTTGGCACGTGTACTAGTTGTCCACTTGGTGGATGGAGGATCGTCTACCACGGGTGGACAAACAAATTGCGACTTGACGTGTTATGTTAAAAAAAGAGGCACACCATGTGGGGCCTACCTTAGAGGCAAGGCTCAATACACTGGAGTACTTTTGATGTGTCCCGTCAACTCGCAGAACAAGGAGAAGCTTGCTTAGTACACCGCCCCCCCATGGGCACGGTGGCTCGCAGGATGAGGTGAAGCTTGCTTACTACGCCTTACGCCCGCTCCCTCGCCCATGCGCGCGGTGGCTCGCGGGACGAGGAAATTTTTTTACTACTCCCTCCGTTTACTCCTCGTCCCTAGTAACTTGGTTATAGAGATTGTATCATATTGTTTGGAATATATATGTCCTTTAGTAGATTTCAATATGAACTACTAGTACATACTCCAAATCTTGATGTATATACACGTATTTTAGAGTGTAGATTCACTCATTTTGCTCCATATGTAGCACTCTCACTCGCCTCTCCACCCTCGCCCACATGGTGGACGTGCGGCAATTCATTCGGTCTCATATAGCTAGAATGATATATACTGCACTACCATTATTGCTCGACTTCCCGAAGAGGCGAAGAGCCAATCGCAAGGTCAATATTTTGGAGATGTCAAGCGCAAGGTTATAGGAGAATGAGTAGTAGGTGCCGTGTCATTTATAAATAAAGTTTTTTTTCTTCAGTGGCATGTACACAATATGATAGGTTCATATGGAGAGGAAAGGGAACCGCTCCACTATATACATAGTCAGGACGGGCTAGCCTACACGGTTGCTTGCTGGGGTTGCTCTCTTCACACTCTCTCGTACAAAACGACTGTGGCCACATCTCTAACATCCCAGCGGATCACGTCCGCTTGGGGAAGGGGTGGATGCTTAGTGTAGATGTGGTGGCTGTCGCTGACGGCGAAAACCCACTGTCGGCACGTCCCGATCAGGGGTCCCCGCCGTTCTCTCTCACAAAGCCGGTGAGGTTGCCTTAGTCCCTTGCTCACTACCGCGACATGGGCAGTTGCCGCCTCCCACCGCCCTCCTCAAGGTTGAGCTACGTCCCTCAGGTACAACTCCCTTTATAGCCGGCTTGCACCACTGCTCCAGCTGCCCACATCACTCCCTGTGGATATTTCTCTACTTCTTTACCCCGCACATACCTCTACTGGCTTCTACGTACTATATTTGTGATGAGTTTATGTCTCATCAACTAGTCCCAGTAATCTTATTCTAATCATGCATGTTAAATTTCTTTGCCACAGGGATGCTCATCTCGATTTTGGTGAAACTGCACAAAATGATCCGATGGTCAAAAGGTTGCAAACTTCATTTATTAGAAAGCTCGAACATTGCCAGCAAATTGAAGCCTGGTCAGGGTTCACGGTTCAAGGGCTAGGGACTACATGGATCATTTTTTTCTTTAGCTGCCTCTATTACAAAATAAGTGTCAACTTTAGTAGTAGTACAACTTTGTACTAAAATTTGCACAAAGTTGAGAAACTTATTTTGGAATCGAGGGAGTACATATTTGCTATGATCTATCAATCATTGAGATGCAATAGCATGCATGTTAGTCTCCTTTGTATTTGATGAAATGTTGCAACGGCCAACCTTGGACGCAAGATACATGTAACAGAAGCTAGAAGCTTCATAGCATTGTACAAATTTATCTCGTTGATAAATTACACTACGTACTATACTAGTACTTCCTCCGTTCCTAAATATAAGTCTTTGTAGAGATTTCACCATGAACCACATGAGGATGTATATAGATGCATTTTAAGTGTAGATTTATTCATTTTTTCCGTATGTAGTGGAATCTCGACAAAGACTTATATCTACTAGTAATAGCTAGCCCCCACTACTAGGAATTATCTATCCTCTCCTTGAGCCACGTCATCAAAATTGACGTAGCCGTTAGATGAAGTAAATCAGTCCATAATAGTCGTCTGATCTTGATGTTGAGAGGCTCCGCACTAAGACACATGCAAGCATGCAGAAATACCGTGCCACATGCATGTGAGTAGGTTTTAAATCACATCAACATGTCTGCATGCAAGCATGCACCGGTAGCATGCATGTAAGTGAGCTTTTAAGTCCCATTAACATGTCAAAAAGAAAAATATAATACAATTATGTAGTAGGAGTTGGCTGATCTTTTTTCCTTACGTGGGATGATCTAAATGATGATGGGAGTTTATTTAGTTTGGCTACCACATTTGTCATGCGGCTATAGAGTTTTTTTTTGTTCTATGAAATCGATTATTTTGCGCAGAGAGATATGCCGCTGTTCTGCACCAACGCGCGGGGACTCATCTAGTAATATTTAGGAACGGAGGGAGTACTATGTAAAGAGTTAGGTGTCGCACGGTGATAGTGTGAGGTGGGCCATGTAATCACTGAGCCTGCGTGTTTTCAATGCTCTTGCACGCCTCTGCTGTAAGAATGGAGAAAATTGTAATCTAGTAGTAGTAGTAGTAGTAGTATACCTCCTTTCACCGAAAGCGTGGGACATCCAGCAGTCCTACCACCTCAGTAATAAAGACCAATGAGCTGCCAAATCACATAGACCCAACAGTAAGTTGGACGGACGAAGCAACCATCAATCTTGCGCTAGTGAGAGATCGCGTCCGCTCTGCCGGGGCATGAATGTGGCACCGATTCTTTGGAGCGGCGCTGACCGTTTCGGGCAGGAAGCGCACGCGGGGCGATGGAGGGGCTTTGAGTGGGCCAGGCTGGTCAGGAGCGGGCGTGGCAGCTGTCCGCATGTCCCTACCGGACACGCCCGGAAACGAGAGGATGCACCGACTCTCGCGGCTAAAATCGTACACTACACAACATCTTTCTGTAGGAGTAGGTCGATCTGTTGCTCTCTCTAACACACACATGGTGTTAAACACACACACATGTGCGCGAGCGCACGCACCGTGGTCCTGTTGCACCTTCTAACGTGACTTATTACACCTAGACGGAGGGAGTAGTAAGTATACAAGATACGGTGGCACACTGACATAAGTCGAATACAAGTGGCCAAAATTTGTGTGCATGTTATAATAAGGATTCACTTAAAATAGTACATGAGCGAACAGAGGGATCAATTGGACAGTGTTCCCGAGCAGTAGCGAGATTTGTGAGGTAAGATACACCGCTGGCGCTTTTATTTTTTCTTATTAATTTGTTTGTTTCACCCTCTGAGTGGTGGGACCCAACGTACTACGTGGAGAGAGGTAAGGTGACTAAGGCTGCATTATTTCTGCACCACTATGGATAGTCTTACCACCAAAGCCACATGACACGATTATGATTGAAATCCCAATGACTCCCACACACACACAAAAAACACGGCATGCTTGTCACACGAATGCAGGAATGTATAAAAGGTTATTTCCCTCTCGTTGAACATAACGGGAGGGTTGTGTGGATGGTTAGCCTGTTCGCTCACTCTCTCGCCCTCTCCCGCTGGAGCCTCAACGCTTGTAGTTGCTCTCTTCACACTCTCTCGCCCTCTCCAGATCTAAACAAGAATTTGTTGGCCTCTCTCTCCCCTCACTGCTGCTCAAAGAGCCGGCAGGATCCGGCCACCGGGAAGGGAAGGAGGCTTAACGCTGTCGCCGTCGGCGAGGGACTACCGGTGCAGCTCTTCACTTTCCACCCAGCGGTGGTGCGGGAGGGCCTCCGACCCCTTCTTCTTCGCCGTCGTCCCGTCGCCCACCGAACCACGCCCCAAGAACTTTAAGGTATAATTTACTTACTCCACATGCATTGCTCTAGCTGCATGTATACCATGAATCTAGGACATAGTTCAAAGAGGAAAGGAGTGGGGGAATGTAGTGGGAAAAGTTGTATATAGCATGAATCTAGGACGTGGTTCGAAGAGGAAATGAAGGGGGAAAGTTGTATAGCATTAATCTAGGACGTGGTTCAAAGAGGAAAGGAATGGGGGAAAGTAGTGGGGAAAGTTGTATCACATAAATCTAGGACGTGGTTCAAAGAGGAAAGGAAGGGGCGAAAGTACTAGTTCAAAAAGGAAAGGAAGGGACAAGGATGTAGAGTTTGAGCAGGACTAGATTTGCTGCGCTCACATAGGGAAAGCGTCTAAAGATAACAAAACTGGGACCAACACAAATATGCTCCTTGGTTGCTTGTTCTTTGTCGCAACAGACTGTGCATGACCACAGTACATCGGTAGATGCACATGGTGCTGGTGCGTCCACTGTCCCGTGCAACTCATTAGCTGTTGTTAATCTAAGGCCATGTTTAGTTAAAAACTCCCTAGTCCCTACCTGCTGGGTTCCAGGGACTAAACATGGACTAGAGAATATTAAATGACATGCTAAAAGACCATGTTACCCCTAGTAATGAACTAATATAGACAAGGTGCGATGCATGGCACTGTTGGAAAAAGTCCCAAAAAGACTCCCTCGGGGTCTTCTTTATTTAGTCCCAAAAGACCACCTTTAGTCCCTAAAAGTCCCTCCTCTTTGATTTAGATGGGACTGAATGGAGTTTTTTTAGTCCCTACACCAAAATGTCCCTGTAAACGAACACCCTCTAATAATGCCGCTGGAAAATTGATGCAACACCACAGTTAAAAGCAAATTACATGTTTAACAAATTTTATTGTTAATATAATCTCTATGTTAATATTAATCAGTGCCACCGTTTGAGAAATGCTACTCTCTTGCTTTCTTTCCCATTTAGATAAGGTAGATGCTTCTTTTTGTTGGCTTTTGTGTCATCCACCGTTATTGACCACTAATTGTTTCCTTCGCACCTTTGTGTAAACAAGGTTATCTGCTTCACCTCGTTGCCATTGTGACCTTTTGTTGCACTACACAAAACACTTTTGTTTTAAGAGGGTTTTGTGCAGTTCAACAATAATGTCACACCGACAACATTGCTTGATTACTTGATCTTAGTGGAACTACACAAGAGGAGATCTTACTTCCTATCCGTTAAGGCGAATTTGGTTCAGATCTTCTTCTTGTGAGTTGTTTGAATTCCGCATCATGAGAGGTCAGTACTAGCCTTCTTTAACATGATTCTATAGTGTGCATTCATATGTTGTGCTACTTGTATGATAATGTTGCTTGATTTTAGTGAACTACACAAATGGAGACAAGACTTCCAATCTGTATGTGCACCGTAATATCCCATTGAGGTAAGATAAGGATATTTCACAACTGTTGGCCTGTATTTTGCCACTTTCATCAGAAAATTAAGTTTAGTACTATACTTGTGCTCCCTAATTGACATGCCAAATCTTACATTGAAGGAAAATCTTGTTTGTTATTGAACCAAGTGATGAAGGGGAAGAACAAGGGGAAGAAAAACAAAAATCAAGTCCCGGTGTTGTAATGAAGCACTCGAACTGTGATGACACAAGTAATTATATAGTTTTGCATCTTAATTTATTGCTATGACTGGAACGAGCAATTGTTTGAACATACCATATATTTTAGCGGAACTGAACAAGAAGATGTTGGAAACATTAAACTAATCAAGGAGTATATAGTAAGCATGGCCACCACCGTAGATTGCAACAGATGGTTCCGGAGAATTGCTTCATCTGTATGCTCTATACAATAAGCCTCCTGACAAAGGTTGGTACTCGCCCACTGATTTCATCCATATGATTGAGCTTTGTCATCTCTATTGGTGTTGTGCTACTGTTTAGATATTGTCATGAAAAAGTGGTATTGTCCCTGAGAAGTGCTTCATCTGTGTTGTTTTAAATATTTCCTTTCCTTTTTTTCGAGCAAACAGTGATGCTAGCATTTAGTAGTCCTCTTGTCTTTGCACAACAGGATCATCTTCCTCTGAAGAAGAATATGGAGTACGTGAAGTGACTAATTCCGATTATGCCAAGAAGAAGAAGCCATGTCTATCTTACCATCAGAAGGAGCAGTTGAAGGATGGTTACATTACTCCCCACAAGACCAAACTAACTTCAGCTCAGAAGGACTGACAAAATCTCCATTTTTTGCTGTGCTGTGCGAGTACAATGTTTTTCTAGGATTCTTTCTGGTGAGTTCCATTTTTCTAAGAGTGTGCTCTACATGGACCATGTATGTGCCTGTTGAAACTGTCAATTCATAGTACAGTTTGCTCTATACTAATCACTTTTTTGTATTTGTGCAAACAGGGGTGCTCAACTGATTTCAATGGGAACTGCACAAAATGTTCATGAATACATCGAATCATTCATTTCCACCACAAGAAAGGAGGTGCCGATAAGTTCAAGGCGTTGCAACATATAACGGCGAAATCATACAAGCTACACACAAATTTGGTTGATTTTGGTGGAACTGCACAAAAAGAACTGCTAGTTTATTTAGCACGAGGTGCCATGTCAATGTCCGAACTAATGCCAAACCCTGCCCATTCCACAATCGTAGGCATTTGATATTTTGGAATGGGACAACCTTGTCAAATTTTGCTCATTGATTTTAGCAAGACATGCGTTTGATATTTTTGAATGGGACGCCCTTGCTGTCAGCAGCATCGATCAATTTTTTCTTTATTCTTTAGTTGTGAAGTAAATATTGCCTCTGACATGTGAGTCGCTGAGATGCATAATCATCGATTGTTTTGAATGTTCTCCATGAATTGCAAGGCATGTGTGTTTGATTGCAATGTACAGAAACGCTAAAAACCTGCTCAAACTCTTTGTACTCCTTCTGTTCCTTTTTACTTCGCACATTGTGAAAGTGCATACTTTTTTGTATAAGATTGGTCAAAGTAGAGATACTTTGACTGCAGACAAAACTTGTATGCAGACTAGAAAGGACCGGAGGGAGTACATGTAAAACTGCTGCAAACGAGGAGATCATCCTGGGAATAATGCTAGTACATATTGTTTTGCATGTTCATCTAATGCCAGTGATACAGGAATTCGAACTAATCGAAATAAATTCATTCATACACGGTCGGATTTCATATAAACATGCCAGATTTCATTACATTTCATACATTCTTTAACTAAAAAGGGGTGCGCTGGAGGTATAATTAATTATCCAAAGCAACCCACCTGTGTCCCGCTGAACCGAACAGAAGCTTCAGTGACTTAACTGTAGGCGTAGTTGCATAACTGACATGTGTCCTGTTGGGCCCATGTGTTAGTCAGCCAACTACACCAGCAGTTAAGTAGAAGGAGCGTTATTCTCCAGCAGAACTCCCCGACTCCACGTCGCCGCCAAGAAGCTAACCGACCGTCAATGGTCAACCCTCCTAGATTGGCTTCAACAGGAGGGTAGCAGCGGTGGCCTTACTTGGACCTGAGCGGCTGCGACCTACCGTGTTCTACTCTTGCTCGTTTTCTGTGTGGCGCGGCCTCGTTGGTAGCGGGGCAGGGCCTCGGCGGAGCCGGTGATGTCCTCTGTCTTGTTGCCGGCGGGCGGCGCCTTAGCGGAGCGGTGGAAATCCTCCCCCACGTTGCCGGCAGGGTGGGGCCTCAGCTGAGCCGGCGATGTCCTCTGCCTTGATGTTGGCGGGGCGGGGCCTCGGCGGAGCCGACGGTGCCCTCTGCCTCGTTGGTCGCGCCGCGGGGCCTCAGCGGAGCAGGGCCTCGTCAACGCCAGCGGAGCGGGGACTCGTCGGAGCTGGCATTATCCTCTGCCTCGTCCTCGATCTCGCCAAACAGTGCCTCGCCCGCTTCAACGCCCTCTTTGCTAGTCTCTTTGTAGGCGGCCGCAGCCTCCGCCACCCTCATGCGGTCCCGCCAGCGCTCGAGGCGGCCCTTGCAGGCGGAGCGGTATGAGTCAAGCAGCGCCTCCTGCTCCGCGGTGATCTGCTCCTCCGCCTGCAGGTGCTCCTAGAGGAGATGGTGGTTGTAGGCGGCGTCGGCCTACGCCTCCCGGAACCGCTTCTGACGCATCTACCTCACACTGTCCATATATTGGGCACAGGCCTCGCCGATGGTCATGGTGCAATGCACCGGCGAGGATGGCGCGGAGGAGGGGGTTGGCGCCGGATCGTCGACTACCATGTTCTCCATTGGGACGTTGTAACGCCCTCGATGCGGCTATATCTCCCACGTGTCGAAGCACGACTTAGAGGCATAACCGCATTGAAAGCAATGTCGCAAGTGAGGTAATCTTCACACAACCCATGTAATACATAAGGGAAAAGAATACATTGTTGGCTTACAATCGCCACTTCACACAAATACATGAATAAAGCATTACAACATCCAAATACAATCAAGGTCCGACTACGGAACCAAAATAAAAGAAGAACCCCAAATGCGACAAGGTCCCCGATCGACCCCAACTGGGCTCCACTACTGATCAACTAGAATGAAACAACACAAAGGACAAGATCTTCATCGAGCTCCTCCTGATCTTGGTTGCGTCATCTACTCGGTAACATTGGCACCTGCAAACTAGTTTTTGAAGTATCTGTGAGTCACGGGCACTCAGCAATCTCGCACCCTCGCGATCAAGACTATTTAAGCTTATAGCTGAGGTAAAAGGTATGAGGTGGAGCTGCAGATAGTGACTAGCATATTAGGTGGCTAACACACGCAAATGAGAGCTAAAAGAGAAGGCAAAGCGCGATCGAGAAAGTATGATCAAGAAGTGATCCTAGAACAACCTACGTCAAACATAACTCCAACACCGTGTTCACTTCCCGGACTCTGCCAGAAAGAGACCATCATGGTTACACACGCGGTTGATGTATTTTAAATAAGATCAACTTCAGGTTTTCTACAATCGGACGTTAACAAATTCCCATCTGCCCATAACCGCGGGCACGGCTTTCGAAAGTTCAAATCCCTGCAGGGGAGTCCCAACTTAGCCCATCACAAGCTCTCATGGTCAACGAAGGATATTCCTTCTCCCAAGACATTCCGATCAGGCTCGGCATCCTGGTTACAAGACATCCTCGACAATGGTAAAACAAGTCCAGCAACACCGCCCGAATGTGCCGACAAATCCCGATAGGAGCTGCACATATCTCGTTCACATGGCACACTCAGATAGGTCAAGCTACGAGTAAAACCAACCTTCAAGTTGCCCCGAGGTGGCCCCGCAGGCTGCCCAGTTCGGACCAACACTCAGAGTAGCATTGGCCCGGGGGGGTTAAAATAAAGATGACCCTTGAGTCTGCAGAACCCAAGGGAAAAAGAGGCTAGGTGGCGAATGGTAAAACCAATGTTGGGCAGTGCTGGAGTAGTTTTATTCAAGGTGAACTGTTAAGGGGTTCCCATTATAACCCAACCACGTAAGGAACGCAAAATCCGGGAACATAACACTGGTATGACGGAAACTAGGGCGGCAAGAGTGGAACAAAACACCAGGCATAAGGCCGAGCCTTCCACCCTTTACCAAGTATATAGTTGCATTAATTAAATAAGAGATATTGTGATATCCCAACAAACATCCATGTTCCAACAAGGAACAACATAGCCATGTTCCAACAAGGAACAAACTTCAATCTTCACCTGCAACTAATTAACAACGCTATAAGAGGGGCTGAGCAAAGCGGTAACATAGCCAAACAACGGTTTGCTAGGACAAGGTGGGTTATAGGCTTGGCTTAACAATATGGGAGGCATGATATAGCAAGTGGTAGGTATCGCGGCATAGGCATAGCAAAAGAGCGAGCAACTAGCAAGCAAAGATAGAAGTGATTTCGAGGGTATGGTCATCTTGCCTGAAATCCCGCAAGGAGGAAGAACGAGTCCAGGAAGAAGACAAATGGACGTAGTCGAACGGATCCTCACAATGCAACGTTATCGGAACCAACCCGAAGAAGCAACACCGGAAAGAAGCAAACAACATAGTAAACAACCCTCACATAAACATGGCATGATGCACAACCAAGTATGGTGCATGTTCGGTTTAAATATGCATGGCATGGCAAAGTGCACAAACAAAACTACAAATTAAGTGGAGATTAATATGCAACGAGTTGCATATTGACGAAACACCACATGACTTATTTAGTTCTCTCTCGGTTATGTACCCAACAATATTAAATGTTGTTAAACATGGCAAGAGGTGAGGCATAACAAAACTATACCATCTAAACAATTTAAATGGGGCCGGATATAACAAACAACAAACCCGGTGAATCCCCATATGCATTAGCAATTTTTAAAGCAACAACAAATTTTAACCATCTTAATGTTGTTAACATGATGCGGATGACATGTTCAAGTTATGCAAGTTTTAAGAAAATGTTAACAAGAGCATATTATGAGGCATTTGTCACCGTGGTGGAAAGAAAAAGGGCGCCACGGCAACGATAACGAAAACGGTGCCACTGCAACGTTCCGGTTCCGGTAACTCGATTGAGATACGATGCAAAGGAGAAGTATGCGGATGCGTGCAAAAGATGGTGGGGCGTCCCCGGATTCCGGGTGTCCCATGAGTTGGCGACAAGGGAACGAGTGACAAATTGGACATAGTGCAAACACGAGCATCTCAAACATCGCAAGCATTCGTTCACGGACGTCGCCTCGAGGTTATACCTTCGAAGCGTGCATTATCGGAACAGATCGACTTCGGCGGTAGGGGTACACGTGTCGAAGGGGAAGTAGTTGTTCACGGGGTCGTCCTGGGAAGTAGCGGTTCATGCAACGGTAGTTGAACTTGACGTTTGTGTTACACAGGTCCTCGGCGACGGTCGTCGTACATCGTTTGGAGTGGTACTTGCATCTTCGGATTTGTCGGTCTCGATTCTTGCGACGATAGCGGTATACGTCTCATTTTCGGAGAGGTACTTGGGGTCATTTGAACTTGTCGGTCTCGTCATCTCGAAGGGGTACTTGACGTCCTTAGCGATTCCGAAGACGACGGTAGAGGTACACTTGTTGTAGGAGTACTTGTCGGATCCACGGCGATGGTAGAGGTACAAACGTTCTCGCGGTACTTGACGGTCCGGTCTTGGTGTAGATGTACATGGCAAATGTAGGAATACTCGGCATCTTGCCGAACCCAAGTGACGGTAAATGTTCTCGCGGACGAAACCGGGAGGCGAAGGCAAGGCAACGCAGCGGCGGCCTGTGCTCACCGGTGAAGCAGTTGGAGAAGACGAAGGTGGTGGTCAGCGGCAGGTGCTCGAGGCGAGAGGAGTAGAGGAACACGGTGGGGTCGGCCCTGGCGACACTTGACCAGGAAGATGGCGGAGGGACGCAGGATCCCACCGGCGACGGCCTTGAGATGACGACGCCATGGGTACCCTGGACGGCATTCACGGGAGTTGCAGAGAGGCGAGGTGGAAGGAACTGGCGCCTGGGCGACGCAGGCTCCTGGTGGAGGTCGGCGGCGGCGTCACAGGCCGGCGGGGCACTTGAGGGTGCGGCGGCGCTGGGAACCCGACGGGCTCGAGCAGCTCCAAGCGGAGGCGGATGTCGGCGACGGCCGGAGCAGAGGAGGAGCGGCGGCGCTGCAGGCTCGCGGCGAGGGTGAGGAGAAGTAGGGGGCGGGGTCGAGGGAGATGGGCGCGCCTGCGTGCGGAAGACCGACGAAACGTGCGAAATTAGGGCATGTGGTTAATTTTCTTGGACTCCCAAAAATATGCTCGGTCCGAGAAAATTAGAAAAGGCGAAGATTGAAAGATATAAATTCAAACTCATTTGAATTAAATTCAAATGGGTTTGAACTGGGACTTGGTAAAAGGAAGGTCCAAAAATGTTCGGATTTTTGGTGGAGCTCCGAAAAATGACGAAAGAATTTACAGACAAAGTTCGAGGTCAAGAAGCGAGATAACAAAGGCATGGAGAAATTTTGCAACTGTGTTTTAGGTGATTCCATAAGAATGGATTATTTATCATAGCTCCCTAATATTGGGAGGGTATGTTATAAAGAGAAGTCACCCTTCCCTCGATTTAAATAGATCAACCATCTATGCAATTTATGAGTTGAGTTGAGATGCAAAGGTTAATGACATGATGGCATGATGACATGATGCAATGCAAAAAAAATAAAAGATCAAGCACAAAAAAACACATAGCAAAACTTGGAATAGCTGGAAGTCTTCTGGAGCGTCGGTCTCGGGGCGTCACAACACTCCACCACTACGAGAGGATCTCGTCCCGAGATCTAGGATGGCACCGGAGGGAAAAGGAAGAGGAAGATAAGAGGTAAAACTAAGTTGCTTCTTTGACAAACGAGTCAAACCAAAGAACCTTGCGAGGTTGAACAAATTGAGAGAAAAGGAATACAATGAAGATGAACGAAGTGGAAAACACTCCGTTAGACAAGGAACCAGAAATACGGCGAAAAAGACGAGCTTAAATGACATGATTGACATTGAAGCCACTCCGGTCAAAACAAAATAGAGAAGGAATCAGAATTATATAATTTGGGCAGCACTCCGACTGAAAATGGAAGGAAAAGAACATGAACTTGACAAGATGACAGGATACTTGATGAGATCAACAACATACTGCCTCCGGAATTATTGAATGAATGGAACATGCGGTAAGAAAGATCTCAGAAAGCACTCCGGTTGAAAAGAGATGCAAGGCTTGATAAGGCGAAAAAAACTTGAGCAAAAGGGCACAACACTCCGGTTAAATGGATAAGCACAAAAAGAACATGATCTTTGACAAAAACGAGATGATGGGTTGAAAAGCGCAACATGACAATGCCTTCGGAACAAAAGAATAGAATATAGATAATTGAAATGGGGGAATGGAGAAGAAAATGTCAACTTCTGCCACAAAAGAGCTTGAAAAGGCATCTTTAGGAGAAGGGTCGAACGGAGTTGTTGGAAAACCAACAACGAAAAAGGATAAGCTTGATAAGGTCTTATGGAAAATATCTCAACTTCTTGAGGTGAAATACTGCCACTAACGTAACAAGATTGGATTGATATGAACAAGAAGACGAGAAACTTATTTCACCGGGAGGATAAATGAAGAACTTGGGTCATTTATAAGCACCATAAATAGCAACAATCCTTAGGGAAAAGCTTTAGGTGAAATATAACCCAAGATAACTCCAACAAAGCGATTGGTGGATTTAAACTACCTCATTCTTAACAATGTGTGAATCATGAAACATGAACTCAAATTATCAAGAATGACATAATACCACCTCCAATGATACAGTAGAAAGAAGTGCACTGCGGATTACAATATGAAGAAAGCTTGAGCTTCTCTGAAAAGAATCTCAATGGACACTTCGAGAAGGAATTAAATCCTTGATGAACCATCATGTAGAACATCCATGAAGAACTCCGATAATAAAAGAATGATCAAACAGAAGGAAAGAGAAGTTGAAAACACCAAGTGAATCCTTGCAATGATTTAGATGGAGCTATGCGACGAGATAATTAGAGCTTGGAACTCCGGGAAAGAAAGACGAGCACTTGAAACCAAGAATTTAATCATCGTGAACAAACTCCGGAAGAAAAGATTAACATATGGATGAAACAAGAATAAGAATTACATTATGCTTATTCTTCACCAATTCAAATTGATGAAAATCAACGGATTTGACATATTACTTATTCTCGTAGAAAAGATTAAGAGAGATATAACATAAACTTGAGAATGTCTTCAATGAACCATCGGTAGGATTGAATGAACGAATGAATTGATATGATAATCGAAGGAAGAGAAACCTGAATAAACCACCGTAAGAATTAAAATGGCCGAAGAAAAGATAAAGGAACACCGGGAAGAATTATGAAATTAACGAAGATACTTGAGAGAATTTAGATACAAGAGGACGAATAGTTCATGAACTGATTAGAGAATACTTGACTGATGCACCAGTAAGATTTGGAGAACAATAGCTGGAATCTGAAAATGAATAATTCTGAGATGAAGGCCTTCGGGGGAAAAGAAATGGAAAACAACTCATGAAATGCTCCGAATGGGTGAAAAGAATTCTCAAAATGAAAACAATTATGAGAGGATGGCAACAAACTAGAACCATGGATCTTGAAGAGAATGGAGCAATATTAAAGAGAAACTCTTCTTCGGTCTTCAAAATCCGAGAATGACGATGAGAAACACCACCATGAATTGTTGAGACACTCCGGAATAAAGAAGAATAGAAAAGTTGAACCAATGATGAAAAGAATTTGGAAGATCTTGGAGAAAGACATTTGATTGATGATAAATCATTCTTACGTCAAACTTCGAAAGAATTTAGGCTAGCTCCGGGAAAAATAAGAAGAGTCAGGTAAGATCCTGGAAAAAGACATGTGGGTTAGGGCCCACTCAAAAGATACACCGTTGAAAAGATTACTTGAAAAGAAGATAGCACCGGTTGAATTAAACGGCTTGAATGAGATAACAACCTTGAGATATCTTGGACGGATTGATAATGGAGACACAAATCTTTTGAGATATCTTCAGCACTCTGGCACAATTGAATAGTGAGAAATGGATGATTTAGAGGAGCACCGGCATGAGAAAGTATTGAAACGAGGAAAAGGTATGATCAACAAAACTTGACTTGAATCCACCCGAGAAGAAAAGAACGAACAATGATGAACTTGTAGCTTCCTTAGCATCTTCAAGAGAATCACCGGATAAGAACATGGACGGAAAAGGATGGAGAGACTTCTCATCAATAACATGATAGTTGATTAGGAAATCTGAGTCCTTGAATAAAAAGGGTGGGAGGGTGGGAAATAAGGCATCTTGGGACGGATGAAATGAGCACCGTTGAGAAGAACTGATAAATGATCTTGTGAATGTTGAAATGATCGGATCCACTTGAAGAGAGACACGCCGGTTGAAAAAGGATTGACATGACAATCTCGATTATCATGAAGGATTAGTATCCACATAGGAGTACGAGAACATCATTTAGGAAAGGTATGGAATCAACATTTGACATTAAAGCAACTCGAATACCACAACTGAAAACAAAAAAACAAAGGATTGGATTGCAGAATAAGCCGGAACAAATATATGATAGAGATTTCGTCCGAAGTTTTCGTGGTGGGGCCTACACAGGCTCGATCATACAGCACCATCATGTACAAGGCAGTGCACATGACATACAAAGCGTCCCTGAGTCGGCATAGCCAAGGACTCTTTAAGACACAATGAGACCACTGTAAAACCAACCGTGGATAGGCGGACCACTAGACTTCGAACCCCAATTTCATATCATACATCCGTCGGAAAGATATCCTAAGAGCTACTTGAATTACCACTTATAAACTCCCAAAATTTCCCGGTTATGCAATCGGGTGTTGGGGATACAGGGGAAGCATAATATCTCAACCAAACCAGCAAATCCTACATCCAGCTGTATCCATCCTTCAACACATAACCAAGAAACCTTCGAAAATCATCTACCTCAACCTTCAAAAAGCATACGTTATACGAGTTATGGCAATAGTCCTGAACTCCCGCCCCAGTACTGGGTGGCGTCGAGGTTATCTCACCAACAACTGCATAAAAGAGATTTTCGATGTCGGCGAAACTACTCTCAGGTATTCCAGAACTGCCATGATAAAATTGTGACGACAACACCGTGGAGCTCAACTCCCCGGGACACTACCACAACCCCTAAATATCAGGAGGCACCAAGAACAATGTTCTTGTCACAAAACCATCGGAACGATTCCAAGATACCCGCGTGATCCTAAAAAAATTTAGTGAAATATGAGAAGAGAAGAGTCAAAACTCTACATCAGGATGCCTCACCAAAGCGACGAAGGGACTGTGGAGTAAAAAGAAGTCCTAACTCTCCAATATATATAATTCCTAAATGACTCAAAACATTTCTAGACTCAATAACGCCAGCGATTCGATCAAGCAGGGGGCTCGTAAGGTCGGGGAAGGCTCTGATACCAACTTGTAACGCCCTCGATGCGGCTATATCTCCCACGTGTCGAAGCACGACTTAGAGGCATAACCGCATTGAAAGCAATGTCGCAAGTGAGGTAATCTTCACACAACCCATGTAATACATAAGGGAAAAGAATACATAGTTGGCTTACAATCGCCACTTCACACAAATACATGAATAAAGCATTACAACATCCAAATACAATCAAGGTCTGACTACGGAACCAAAATAAAGGAAGAACCCCAAATGCGACAAGGTCCCCGATCGACCCCAACTGGGCTCCACTACTGATCAACTAGAATGAAACAACACAAAGGACAAGATCTTCATCGAGCTCCTCCTGAGCTTGGTTGCGTCATCTGCTCCGTAACATCGGCACCTGCAAACTGGTTTTGGAAGTATCTATGAGTCACGGGGACTCAGCAATCTTGCACCCTCGTGATCAAGACTATTTAAGCTTATAGGTGAGGTAAAAGGTATGAGGTGGAGCTGCAGCAAGCGACTAGCATATTAGGTGGCTAACATACGCAAATGAGAGCGAGAAGAGAAGGCAAAGCGCGATCGAGAAACTATGATCAAGAAGTTATGCTAGAACAACCTACGTCAAACATAACTCCAACACCGTGTTCACTTCCCGGACTGCGCTAGAAAGAGACCATCACGGTTACACACGCGGTTGATGTATTTTAAATAAGATCAACTTTAGGTTTTCTACAACCGGACGTTAGCAAATTCCCATCTGCCCATTACCGCGGGCACAGCTTTCGAAAGTTCAAATCCCTGCAGGGGAGTCCCAACTTAGCCCATCACAAGCTCTCACGGTCAACGAAGGATATTCCTTCTCCCAAGACATTCCGATCAGGCTCGGCATCTAGGTTACAAGACATCCTTGACAATGGTAAAACAAGTCCAGCAGCACCGCCCGAATGTGCCGACAAATCCCGATAGGAGCTGCACGTATCTCGTCCTCAGGGCACACTCAGATAGGTCAAGCTATGAGTAAAACCAACCCTCAAGTTGCCCCGAGGTGGCCCCGCAGGCTGCCCAGTTCGGACCAACACTCAGAGGAGCACTGGCCCGAGGGGGGGCGGGGTTAAAATAAAGATGACCCTTGAGTCTGCAGGACCCAAGGGAAAAAGAGGCTAGGTGGCGAATGGTAAAACCAATGTTGGGCATTGCTGGAGGAGTTTTATTCAAGGCGAACTATCAAGGGGTTCCCATTATAACCCAACCGCGTAAGGAACGCAAAATCCGGGAACATAACACCGGTATGACGGAAACTAGGGCGACAAGAGTGGAACAAAACACCAGGCATAAGGCCGAGCCTTCCACCCTTGACAAAGTATATAGATGCATTAATTAAATAAGAGATATTGTGATATCCCAACAAACATCCATGTTCCAACAAGGAACAACATAGCCATGTTCCAACAAGGAACAAACTTCAATCTTCACCTGCAACTAACAACGCTATAAGAGGGGCTAAGAAAAACGGTAACATAGCCAAACAACGGTTTGCTAGGATAAGGTGGGTTAGAGGCTTGGCTTAACAATATGGGAGGCATGATATAGGAAGTGGTAGGTATCACGGCATAGGCATAGCAAAAGAGTGAGCAACTAGCAAGCAAAGATAGAAATGATTTCGAGGGTATGGTCATCTTGCCTTAAATCCCGCGAGGAGGAAGAACGAGTCCAGGAAGAAGACAAACGGACATAGTCGAACGGATCCTCACAATGCAACGTTATCGGAACCAACCCGAACAAGTAACACCGGAAAGAAGCAAACAACATAGTAAACAACCCTCACATAAACATGGCATGATGCACAACCAAGTATGGTGCATGTCCGGTTTAAATATGCATGGCATGGCAAAGTGCACAAACAAAACTACAAATTAAGTGGAGATGAATATGCAACGAGTTGCATATTGACGAAACACCACATGACTTATTTAGTTCTCTCTCGGTTATGTACCCAACAATATTAAATGTTGTTAAACATGGCAAGAGGTGAGGCATAACAAAACTATACCATCTAAACAATTTAAATGGGGCCGGATATAACAAACAACAAACCCGGTGAATCCCCATATGCATTAGCAATTTTTAAAGCAACAACAAATTTTAACCATCTTAAAGTTGTTAACATGATACGGATGACATGTTCAAGTTATGCAAGTTTTAAGAAAAATGTTAACAAGAGCATATTATGAGGCATTTGTCACCGTGGTGGAAAGAAAAAGGGTGCCACGGCAACGATAACAAAAACGGTGCCACTTCAACGTTCCGGTTCCGGTAACTCGATTGAGATACCGATGCAAAGGAGAAGTATGCGGATGCGCGCAAAATATGGTGGGGCGTCCCCGGATTCCGGGTGTCCCATGAGTTGGCGACAAGGGAACGAGTGACAAGTTGGACACGGTGCAAACACGAGCATCTCAAGCATCGCAAGCATTCGTTCACGGACGTCGCCTCGAGGTTATACCTTCGAAGCGTGCATTATCGGAATAGATCGAGTTCGGCGGTAGGGGTACACGTGTCGAAGGGGAAGTAGTTGTTCACGGGGTTGTCCTGGGAAGTAGTTGTTCACGCAACGGTAGTTGAACTTGACGTTTGTGTTACATGGGTCCTTGGCGACGGTTGTCGTACATGGTTCGGAGTGGTACTTGCATCTTCGGACTTGTCGGTCTCGATTCTTGCGACGATAGCAGTATACTTCTCGTTTTCGGAGAGGTACTTGGGGTCATTTGAACTTGTCGGTCTCGTCATCTCGAAGGGGTACTTGACGTCCTTAGCGATTCCGAAGACGGCGGTAGAGGTACACTTCTCGTAGGAGTACTTGTCGGATCCACGGCGACGGTAGAGGTACAAACGTTCCCGCGGTACTTGACGGTCCATTCTTGGTGTAGATGTACATGGCAAACATAGGAATACTCGGCATCTTGTAGAACCCAAGTGACGGTAAACGTTCTCGCGGACGAAACCGGGAGGCGAAGGCAAGGCAACGCGGATGCGGCCTGTGCTCACCCGTGAAGCAGCAGCAGAAGACGAAGGTGGTGGTCAGCGGCAGGTGCTCGAGGCGAGAGGAGTAGAGGAACGCGGCGGAGTCGGCCCTGGCGTCACTTGACCAGGAAGATGGCGGAGGGACGCAGGATCCCACCAGCGACGGCCTTGAGAGGACGACGC
Organism: Triticum aestivum; assembly: GCF_018294505.1. NCBI lineage: Eukaryota > Viridiplantae > Streptophyta > Magnoliopsida > Poales > Poaceae > Triticum > Triticum aestivum. The sequence goes on along the minus strand of NC_057800.1, from coordinate 258,644,540 downwards.
CATGGGTACCCTAAATGGCATCCACGGGAGTTGCAGAGAGGCGAGGTGGAAGGAGCTGGCGCCTGGGCGACGCAGGCTCCTGGTGGAGGTCGGCGGTGGCGTCACAGGCCGGCGGGGCACTTGAGGGCGCGGCGGCGCTGGGAACCCGGCGGGCTCGAGCAGCTCCAAGCGGCGGCGGATGTCGGCGACGACCGGAGCAGACGAGGAGCGGCGGCGCTGCAGGCTCGCGGCGAGGGTGAGGAGAAGCAGGGGGCGGGTCGAGGGATATGGGCGCGCCTGCGTGCGGAAGACCGTCGAAACAAGCAGAGGGATCGAGGGGGAGTTGTTGTGTCTGGCCTCTCTCAGGCGATGCGGGAAGGAACGGGGATCGAGCAGGGCTTGCGGGCGTTGGTGCGAGGAAGAACTGGGCGATGGAATCGACCGAGCGCAGGGCTCCTGGCGGCGCTGGGAAGATGCGAGGGAGATGGGGTTCGGGCCAGGGAGAGGTTTAGGGTTAGGTAGGGAGCTGGGCTGTTAGTTGGTCCATGAGCCTAGGAGGCCCAAATGGCCAGAGGCGGCTGGGCTCCCTTCTCCCTCCCTCTTAATTCTTCTCTTTACAAAAACAGAGAAAAACAAGAGAAAGAAAAAGAGAGAAGAGAAGGTTAGAGGAAGAATTAGGGCATGTGGTTAATTTTCTTGGACTCCGAAAAATATGCTCGGTCCGAGAAAATTAGAAAAGGCGAAGATTGAAAGATATAAATTCAAACTCATTTGAATTAAATTCAAATGGGTTTGAACTGAGACTTGGTAAAAGGAAGGTCCAAAAATGTTCGGATTTTTGGTGGAGCTCCGAAAAATGACGAAAGAATTTACGGCCAAAGTTTGAGGTGAAGAAGTGAGATAACAAAGGCATGGAGAAATTTTGTAACTGTGTTTTAGGTGATTCCATAAGAATGGATTATTTATCATAGCTCCCTAATATTGGGAGGGTATGTTATAAAGTGAAGTCACCCTTCCCTCGATTTAAATAGATCAACCATCTATGCAATTTATTAGTTGAGTTGAGATGCAAAGGTTAATGACATGATGGCATGATGACATGATGCAATGCAAAAAAAATAAAAGAGCAAGCACAAAAGAAACACACGGAGAAACTCAAAATAGCTGGAAATCTTCTAGAGCGTCGGTCTCGGGGCGTCACAGACGTCGTCGTCCTCCGGCTGCCTGCCGGCCAGCCGGTCGGCAGCAATGGCTGCCATCTCCTTGTGGTCCGTCATCTGCCCGTCCCAAAGAGCGCTAGACCGCGAAGAAGCCATGGTGGGCAGTAGTGGTGTGGACAGGAGAAAGGGAACAGATGCAGATGACTGCGGCTATGGCCGGCGCGGCAGTTTATATAGCAATGGTGGGCGGGCGGAGGGACGGACGTGTGGCGCCGGAGTAGACGCCTCGGCAACCGCGTATCATTAATGTGGGCGGTAGATGGACGGACGGATGACACTTGTGTCGTTTGAAGGCGGAGCAATCGCCTGCACCGGGAAGCGGGGCGGGCGGCGCTGACTGTTTCGGGCGGAAAGCGCGCGCGGGCGAGGAGATGACTTTACTTGGAGAGGATGACAGTGGGGACCCACCAGGTCCATAGCCTCACGTACGTAAGTGCCTCCTTATTATATATATATATATATATATGTATAAAACTATACTCCCTCGGTCTAGGTGAATAAGTCATATTAGAAGGTGCATCACGACCTAGGTGCAAGGAGATTGGTGGAAAAGAAGAATATTTCTCTCTTCTAAACACAACATTTAATCACAACAGTTAAGAGGATACCTTATTAGCTACCCATGCAGGACATCGTAATTCATAGCATGCAAAGCACTTTTATTTCTTGCCTAATTACCGCATGGACGTGCTACATGCATTGGTCCTTGCCCGAGCAAAAAAAAAGGAGCAAAGGGGTTTCCACGGGAGACAACGAGGCAGAGTTGGAAGCGCTCGGTGGAGTTATTTATTTTGCTTCCCCCTGGTTTTCTGACATCACGGTCCCACACCATTGTCAACCTATGTAGTACTAGTCAATAAACGAGAGAATTGCACAAGAAGCGGCCGACAGCTGGGACCAAGCAGCTCGAGCAGTATTTGTGTTTTTGAGGTGTGAGCACTTCAGAGTTTTTCGATGTTAAGCCCAGATATTAATTTTTCTCCTCTAAATAACAACGAAAACATCACTGCAGGTATTAACTGGGAGGGCTATGGCCCGTCTAGCCCAGGACAGATATCTAGCCCAGATATTAATTTTTTTCAAGCTGAAAATTGCTAGCCCAGCTATACTTTTTTTAGAAATACCCAGGGAAGGTCAAGTTGTTATTCTCCGCTCCGCTGGGCTGCACATCTTTCCTAGGAGGGATGCATTAGGCTTAACAAGAAAATGGGCTTTAAGAAATAATAAATGGCTTGTAATTATAAAAACTGGGCAGTAACTATAAAAAAATGCACCAAACACGTTATTACTTTATAAAATATTATTTTTGGATATTGAAAATTTTAATTTCATTAATTGTTGCAAGCGCAATGATTCGTTGGATTTTTACGTAATATAAATTTATATTGAAATTGTATTTAATCTGACTAGCAATTTCGGGATAAATTTTTTTCGGATCCCATCAAAATGTGGGAATTTTTATTGATTTCTGTTTTGAACGGTTGGTTGAAATGGGCTGTACTTTTAACAAACTATAAATGGGTTGTAGTACATTCCATTAGAATTCAAAAATGGGCTACACATTCTTACAAATCTCAAATGGGCTATAAGTTCTCTGCCACACACTTCTGGCCTTACTAAGTTGACACGTCCCCTAAAAAAACAGAGTTGATGCGTATGCAAGGCTTTGTCAACTTATAGTCAACACACGGTTCTAGCAGCAGTGGCCGTTGTATGTCCATCCAACGGATGCCGTGCTTCTTCTTCGATCTCGGATATTCTAGCTTCACCCACCCAAAAAATGATTCCTCCCCCTGACATCTGGGGCGCACCGTTTCGGAAGCTGACCTGTGGGCCTACTAAGTTGACGTACCAAGGGCTTTGTCAACTTAGTCAATATGAACGATTCTAGCTGCAGTGACCGTACGATGTCCATCCAACGGCCGTAGTGCTTCTTCAACCTCTGGTCTTCTTGCTTCAGCCGCCCAAAGCAGCACCGGTCGTGCCGCCTGCTCCTGCCTCTCGTGGCCGGCTGTGATGCCGTGGAGGCCTCACCGCCCCCTACTATTCCCACCGCTGGCCAGGCCCTGCGGCGACGGCAGCCTCACACCACAGCTGAACGAGTGAACCCTCATACTCCTCTCCGCGTGGGCATCCACTGCCGCGTTTTCACCGGCTCCGCTTCGTCCCCTTCCTAGGCCTCACCGTCGTCCACCGCCCTGGTGCTCTCGGCGCGGCATGGTCAACGTGGAAGGAACGACTTCCGTCGGACGTGGACTATACGTGGAGAGGCTGACAACTGGGTCATCGGCGGCAGCAAGGAAGTGCCTCCTTATTACGCAGAAAAATTCCTCCACCTGACAGCAGGGACCCACCGGACGGGCCACCAGTATTTTGCAAAAAAATCATTCCCCCCTGACTGGTGGGACCCACCGGACGGGCCACCGTATTTCGCAAAAAAAACGTTCCCCCCGCTGTCAGCTCGGACCCACCGGAAGTGCCTCCTTATTACGCACAAAAAAATGAATACTCCCCCGGCTAGCTGGGACCCACCTTGCTGGGAGGCTGACTTGTGGGCCTACTAAGTTGACGGCGACGAAGGGTTTTGTCAACTTAGTCAATATGAACGATTCTAGCTCCAGTGACCGTACGATGTCCATCCAACGGCCGTAGTGCTTCTTCAACCTCTTGTCTTCTTGCTCCAGCCGCCCAAAGCAGCGCCGGTCGTGCCGCATGCTCCTGCCTCCCGTGGCCGCCTGTGCTGCCGCAGAGGCCTCACCGCTGGCTAGGCCCTGCGGCGACGACAACCTCACACCGCAGCCGAACCAGTGAACCCTTGTAGTCCTCTCCGCGCGGGCTTCCACTGCCGCGTCGTTCCCTTCCTAAGCCTCGCTGTCGTCCACCGCCGTGGTGCTCTCCGCGCGGCGTGGTCAACGTGGTCAAGGAACGACTTCCATCGAAAGAGTATTGTACGTGGAGAGGCTGACAGCTGGGTCCACGGCCACAGCACTGTTTTTTTGTGATTTGCCAAGTAAGTCGCTTTGTCAGGCCTGTTGGGCTGCAAATATTTCAAGACGAGAAGAGCTTTCATTCGGCTGGCCGAGAAAATGGCCCATCAGTAATGAGAAATGGGTTGTACATGTTTAAAACACATCAAACCAGCAATTAGTTTAAAATATCTTTTTTTCATTTCAAGATTTTAAATTACATTAATTTTTATGCGTGGAGAATTTGTTGGATTTTATATTGATATACATTTATATTTTAAATCAGTTTGAATGTGAGTTGAAATTTCGGGATTAAAAACAGTTCGGACCGCACCGAAATATGCAAAATTTTGTATAATTTTTTAACATTTGCCGCAATATGGGCTGTAATGCTAACAAAAAGAATATGGGCTCCAAAAAAAACCTTAAGAATTAGCAAATGGGTTGTAAATTATTAGAAATAATGGCAGATGGGCTGTATGCTATTTTCCACAGATTTGAGGCTTTCCTATAAAAAAAGGTTCACGGACAAGCACTGAGTGTTTGTCGGAGTAATGGGCCACGGGTAGGCCAACCCGAGTCCCATAACCTTTCAAGACATCGGGGCAGGCTGCGCCCCTCAAGACTCCAGGACGAAGAGCCGCCTCCTGAGGAGTCGACGGCAAGGCGGCCGACTGCCCGCTCACGGCCGAGTCCCAGGGACGACCTCCAGAGAAGCCGGCTTTGGGGAGTCGGCCGGCAACTCCAACAAATCATGACCTCATCGAAGGGGACGGGGCAGAGGCGTGGCTACAGTGAAGCCCACTCCCACCCCTTACCAAGGGCAGGCACGGCCACAGCACGCCGTACCCGGGATGATCTCCGTGCGGCGTGGCACTATTGCCCGGCCGACCCTGACATCAGCACCACAGTACCAAGTCCTGCGCCCATGACGGCTTGTCTGTACGGCCCGGAGGCAGCAGGGCCCACCAGTCAGCGAGACCTCGGGAGACGGCGGGAGAACCGCCAGTCGGATCCGTCGGGAGTCGGCTCAGGGCAGTCGGCAGAGCCCTCCCCCGGGGCCCATGCGCCATTAATCAAGATGAGATGGGGAGTGGCCACAGTGATCGCCCGCCAGGCGGCGGGGCTGTTGCCACGACCCCTTGACCAAGCCTGCGTCATCAGAAGCACGGCTACAGTAATCAGCAGCCGGCAAGACCCACCTGCGGCGGACGCGGCCTGTCGGCTCCGTACCAGACCAGTCGGCGGAGAAGTCGGAGGTCGGAGGCACTGACGGATGGGCCCGCGCACAGACAAATTACCATTGTACCCCTGGGGGATAGGCCTATATAAACCCCCAGGGCACCCATGCAAAGGGTTGGATCCCAGTAGTTCTAGACCATACCAGATAGAAGGAGAGAGCTAGCCTTGCCCTCTTCTACCACCAGAAACAGCTCAAGGAGCAACCGTGTAAACACTTGGCCATAGTGATCATGCGGAGACCCCGCAGAGCAGCAGTAGGGGTGTTATCTCCCCGGAGAGCCCTGAAGCTGGGTAAGATTCGCCGGTGTGCATGTCTTCGCCTCATCCCGTTTCCAGGCTCCCGCGACGTTCTACTCGCCCCCACCATGATAAGCCATCTGTTGGCATATGTCGCACCAAACCCCCGACATTTGGCGCCCACTGTGGGGCCTGGTGCACCGCCGTCCGGAGATCTGTTCTGGACGGGAACCCTTTTCCTCCTTGGAGAGCGCAGCCAGCCAGGCACGCCAGGTGAAGTTTGCATCGACGCGCTGCGCGGCGTTGAGATCGCCTGCGTAGCCAGCTCCTTGGCCGAACTTGTCGGAGAGGTCCACCTCTCCGACGAACCTGCGTCCGACGTAGGCGCGGGCGGACCCAAGAACCTCCTCGCGGGCCTCCTCGATCAACTCCACATTTCCGGTGAGCCTGCCGTAGACTTGGAGTCCGTAGGCTCCACCGACCCGATGCTGGTCGACTCCGACACCGCGTCGATCGACGCGTTCCCCACCAACGTGGTGGTCTACGACGAACCTCTCCCCCACGCGGAGAGCGATGGAAGCACCGTCATCGCGGTGCTAGTCATCAGTCATGACGAGTTCCCTGGCGGAGGAGTGCCCGACTCACTCGGCGCGGCGCTGCAAGACCTAGCTGCGCCCATTCCGGAAGATGCTGACGCAGAGACGTTAGAAGCGCGCCACCTTCAGCTCGTTGAAGGCGCGAAGAAGCTGGCCAGCATGAGACGCTTGTCAGAAGCTTACCAGCGGGAGATGGATCGCACCGTCGGCGGCTCGCCGGCCCCGGCAGGGCCTAGCCGCCTTGGCACGGTCCAGCAGCGTGGCGTAGCCATCGCCAGCCTGTTTGGGGGTAGCCGCCCCGTGTACGCTACACCGGCAGAGAACATCCAAGCCGCCCAGGCAGCGACAGATGAGCTGGACAATTTTGAGGGCGAAGAACGCCGCCTCATGATGGAACGAGTCCAGCGGCTCCTCGAAGCAGCCGCCACGCAGAATGAGGCCGGCTACCGCACGGAGGCGCCGCAGCGGCCAAACGACGACCCGCACCAAGATCAAGGCGCGACGTCTCGGACGCCGACTGGCGGCGCCGGAGGAAGAAAGGATAAGGAGCCGGCTGTCAGCCACAGTCGGACTCGCATTACCATAGAGCACGACCGAGATGGCCGCCCGAGAGCAGTGGAACGACGGGACGACTGTCCGCCTCCCCCTCCCCGCAAGGAGAGGTGACTCTCCCCACCGCCTGTTGACCATCCGACTCTCGGTGACCGCCTTGGCCACCAAGAGGGAGTTGGAGAGAATGACGCCCGCCACCGAATCGACCGACTTCACCGGTCCTTGGTGCTGGGAGAAGAAGACGAGCTGGGTCCACCTTGTTTCGGGCCCCGCATTCGGGACGAGCCCTTTCCCAGAGGGTTCACGCTCCCAAGAGACACGCCCAAGTATACCAGCTCCGTGAAGCCGGAAGACTGGCTAGTCGACTACTCCATGGCTGTCAGCATAGCAAACGACAACAAGCGTGTCGCCGTAAAGTACATTCCGCTCATACTCCAGGGCACAGCTCGGACATGGCTGAACAGCCTAAAGCCCTGCAGCATCAACAGCTGGGTCGACTTCACTGAAGCGTTCGTCCGCAACTTCACCAGCACATACGAGCATCCTCCCAAGCCTCGCCAGCTCACCTTGTGTGTGCAAGGTCCTGACGAGTCGACTCATGACTACCTCACGCGTTGGGCTGAGCTCCAGAACTCCTGCGAGGGTGTGCACGAGGTGCAGGCCATCGAGTACTTCACAGCCGGGTGCCATGAAGGCACCCTCCTCAAGCACAAGCTCCTCTGCGACAAGCCAGAAACCCTCGACGAGCTGCTGATCATAGCGGACAAGTACGCCATGGTCGACTCCTCCATGAAGGCGGAAATTCAAATCAGCATGACTGGCAAAGTGGCTCCTCAAGCTCCAAGAACTCCGGCCGGCGACAATAGTAGGGCGACAACAAGCGCAAGGCCCCGTAGCCGGCTTCTGGCAGCCGGCAGGTCGCGACCGTTGAAGCCCAGCAGCCAGAAGAGCAGCCTCCGCCCAAGCGACAGAAAGGCGGCAAGCCGAACTAGTTGTCGGCCTTCTCCTGTGAGCAGACCTTGGATGGACCTTGCAAGTTCGACAACGGCGCGAAGCCGTCGAATCACACCACCCGGAAGTGCCACTGGCTCACCAGGATCGCCAAGGGAGATGGCCTCCTGCCACCCCCGCCTGCTGGGCAGCAGCCTCCGCCTCCGCCCCAACAGCCTCCAGTCAGGCCTATCGGCGCAGTACAAGACGAATACCCTGAAGAGCATGGAGCCTATGTGGTGTTCACTAGTGTGGCTGATGATCGACGTAGCAGGCGGCTGCAGCGACAAGAGGTGAATGCAGTAGCCTCAGAGACGCCAGAGTTCATGCACTGGTCTGAGAAGCCCATCAGCTGGAGCAGGGCTGACCACCCAGAAGTGATGCCGAGTCCGGGCTCCTACGGCTTGGTCCTGGACGCCACCTTTGCCACGGAAAAATGGGCCGCGCGTTTCACGTGAGTTCTGATAGACAGGGGCAGCAGCATCAATATCCTGTACAAGGACACCATGGAGAAGTTAGGAATCAAGCAAAGACAGCTTCAGAACAGCCGGACTGTGTTCCGCGGCATTGTTCCTCGGCTTTCCTGCTCACCAATCGGCAAGATCCTGATTGACGTCCTCTTTGGGGACAAAGATCACTTCCGAAGAGAGCCTGTTTGGTTTGAGGTGGTGGACCTTGAGAGCCCATACCATGCGCTACTTGGCCGACCCGCCTTGGCCAAGTTCATGGCGGTCCCCCACTACGCCTACCTCAAGATGAAGATGCCCAGTTCCAGGGGAATTCTGACTGTGGTCGGCGACAACCGGAAGTCGTCCACTTGCGCGGCTGAGAGCAGTCGGCTGGCCAAGTCCCTGGTAATCGCAGCCGAGAAGCGATTCCTTGAACGAGTTGTGGCGATGGCCGGCAAGCAGCTGGAGATATTGCCCGACCCAAAGGAGTCGGAAGCCGAAGGTTCGTTCAAGCTGGCCAAAGAGACAAAGAAGATACCCTTGGATCCGGAGCACCCAGAGAGGTACGCTGTCGTAGGTGCAAACCTCGACAGCAAATAGGAAGGCGAGCTCGTCGATTTCCTCCATGAGAATCGGGACATCTTCGCATGGTCTCCCAAAGACATGCCAGGTGTACCGACGGATTTCGCCGAGCACAAGTTACATGTCCGATCTGATGCAAAGCCGGTCAGGCAGCCCCTGCGCCGCTTATCAGAAGAGAAGAGAAGAGTCGTCGGAGAAGAGATAGCCCGACTCCTAGCAGCCGACTTCATTATGGAAGTTTTCTTTCCGGAGTGGCTGGCAAATCCGATCCTGGTGCTAAAGAAGAACAAGCAGTGGCGAATGTGTATTGACTACACGAGCCTCAACAAGGCCTGCCCCAAGGACCCATTTGCTCTACCAAGAATCGATCAGGTGATAGACACCACAGCCGAATGCGAGCTGTTGAGTTTCTTGGATGCATACTCATGATATCACCAGATCAAGCTGAACCCGGCTGACAGATTGAAGACCGCCTTCATCATGCCATTTGGAGCATTCTGCTACGTCACCATGACGTTCGGCTTGAGGAATGTCGACGCCACCTTTCAGCGCTGCATGCAGAAGTGTCTCCTCAAGCAGCTCGGCAGGAACGCCCACGTCTCCATGGATGACGTGGTGGTGAAGACGGAAAAGCGTGGAACACTGCTGGAAGACCTCAAGGAGACCTTTGACAACCTACGCCGGTTACAGATCAAGGTCAACCCCGAGAAGTGTGTCTTCAGAGTACCAGCCGGCCAGCTGCTGGGTTTCCTGGTCTCTAAACGCGACATAGAATGCAACCCCGTAAAAATCAAGGCCATTGAGAGAATGGAGGTACCCAGCCGACTGCTGGATGTGCAGAAGTTCACCGGCTGCTTAGCATCCATCAGCCGATTCATCAGTCGGCTGGGCGAAAAAGCCCTCCCCTTATACCAACTCATGAAGAAGACCACTTTTTTCGAGTGGAACCATAAGGCGGACGAAGCTTTTCTCAGTTGAAGAAGATGCTGACTACTCCACCAGTCCTGGCGGCTCCGACTCCCAAGGAACCTATGCTCCTGTACATCGCCGCCACCAGCCGAGTAGTCAGCACAGTCATTGTAGTAGAGCGCAAGGAGGAAGGCAAGGCACTACCTGTCCAGAGACCAGTATATTACCTGAGCGAGGTACTGTCGACCTCCAAGCGGAACTACCCCCACTACCAGAAGATGTGCTATGGCGTGCACTTTGCTGCCAAGAAATTGAAGCCTTACTTTCAAGAGCATCCAATCACAGTGGTCTGCACGGCTCCACTTGCCGAGATCATCGGTAGCCGAGATGCCTCTGGTCGAGTGGCCAAGTGGGCCATAGAGCTGGCTCCTTACACCATCTACTACCAGCCCCGCACCGCTATCAAATCACAAGCACTAACCGACTTCCTCGTCGATTGGGCCGAGACCCAGTACCTGCCTCCAGCACCTGACTCCACCCATTGGCGGATGCACTTCGACGGCTCCAAGATGCGCACCGGCTTGGGAGCCGGCGTCGTCCTCACCTCTCCTAAAGGCGACAAGCTCAAATATGCACTACAAATCCATTTTGCCGCCTCCAACAACGTTGCCGAGTACGAGGCGCTCATTCACGGGCTCCGGCTTGCCAAAGAACTTGGCATCCGCCGGATCTTGTGTTATGGCGACTCGGACTTAGTGGTCCAGCAGTCATCTGGCGACTGGGACGCGAAACACGCAAACATGGTGAGCTACCGTTTCCTCGTGCAGCAACTCAGCGGGTATTTTGAAGGGTACGAGTTCGTCCATGTGCCAAGAAATGACAACGACCAAGCAGACGCCTTGGCACGAATCGGCTCTACCTACCAAGCAATACCATCTGGCGTCGCCCTTCAACACCTCCTCAAGCCGTCTGTCAAGCCTTCACCAGAAACAGACTCCATTTTTGTGTCGGCTCCTCCCGAAGACGGCGGATCCGACTCCAGAGCTCCGACAGATGGAACGGGGACTTTGGCGGATGACTCCAAAGCCGCCACAGTCGAGCCCGGCCCGAGAACTGCGGTGGCGGACTCGAAGATTCCAGAACTCGGCCCAAGGACCGCGCCAGTCGGCCTGGGGACTTCATCAACCCAGCAAGCGGTTGTTGACTCCAGCCCGCCGCCTCCCAGCCCAGCCGCCTGTAACGCCCCAGATATACTTTCCATATTTGTATCCAACTCTTGCCGTTTCCGGTGTCAAGTTATATTTATTTCTCGGGTTCGGGTCTTTGTCTCCGTGTGTTGTTTTCATTTTCATGCATCTCATACCATGTCATCTCGTGCATTGCATTTGCATACATGTTCATCTCATGCATTCGAGCATTTTCCCCGTTGTCCGTTTTGCATTCCAGCGCTTCGTTCTCCTCCGGTGGCCATTTCTAGCTTTCTTTCGTGTGTGGGGATTAAACATTTCCGGATTGGACCGAGACTTGCCAAGCGGCCCTGGTTTACTACCGGTAGACCACCTGTCAAGTTTTGTATCATTTGGACTTCGTTTGATACTCCAACGGTTAACAGAGGGACCGAAAAGGCCTCGTGTGTGTTGTAGCCCAACACCCCCCAAATTTGGCCCAAAACCCACCAAACTCTGCTCCATGTCCTAGAGCGTTCGATCACGATCGTGTGGGCGAAAACCGCACCTCATTTGGACTCTCCTAGCTCCCTCTATGCCTATTTATACCCCCTCCATTCGGATCTCTTCTTCCCCCGTCCGAAACCCTAGTTTTAAAAAAAAAACAGATCTCCACCGACGGACGTGTCCGCCCCCGGCCGGACAACGTCCGCCCGCCGCCGCCATCCAACCCGCCGCCGCCACGTGTCCCCGCGGGACCA